>NW_015706944.1:0-246 GCF_001515625.1 Sinocyclocheilus rhinocerous
AATAATGAGTTATTTTTTTAAACCCTCATGCTCACAAAACAATATGATATTGTTGAAATGTTGACTAAACTATGCTTTTAAAATAATAAAAATAATAAATGCATTTAAAATGCATACGCCTTAAAGTTAAATAATGAGCTAGATCCAAAAAAATAATGAGCTATCTTATTTTTTCAACTATTCATGTTTGCAAAACAATATAATAGTGTTTAAACGTAACAAAACTAACTCTATATGCATTTAAAA
>NW_015706945.1:0-246 GCF_001515625.1 Sinocyclocheilus rhinocerous
CAAAAATACACATTACCTATTTTTATCATTACACATTACTAACACGGTATGATTAACACATCGGCACACTAATATTGTGTTGATTAAAGAACAAAACTAAAAAAAAAAGTATAATAATAATAAAAAAAATGAAATAAATAATAATAATAGTAATAGTAAAATACTTACTTAAAAATAAAGATAATATATTTTCCTTGTATGTCATGTGACCATTAACCGACCTCAGCCAATCATGATCATGCAAAT
>NW_015706946.1:0-246 GCF_001515625.1 Sinocyclocheilus rhinocerous
AATTATTAATAATAATACATTTATAATAAATATAAAAATTAAGTTTAAAAAAGTAATATAATAAGTACATAACAATAAATCAATTATTAAATAAATGGGAGAGACTGGTGCGAGTTGTCATTGAGATTTTAACCACTATTTGCTTGTAAAATTACATGACATGTCCCCATAGGCAGAGTTTCACTTTTATGCTTGGGGTGTCACCCACTGGCAGACGAGCCACGAACACTTTTTTATATGTTCTAC
>NW_015706947.1:0-246 GCF_001515625.1 Sinocyclocheilus rhinocerous
AAAAACAAAACAAAAACAACTCACAAAAACCACAGCATCTACCCGCGCTGCCGCAGCTGCTCCCGCCCAACCAACTACAACACTACGGACAACACCGGTGCGCTTTTACCCATTGAAACGTTAAAGTTTGTTTTACTTTTCTTATGTGCTTAATTTAACAGAAAACATTAGTTTTTTTCTGATATGTTGGTGATATAATATATGTCACAGCAATGTGTCTTGAATATGTTTTGCATTAAGTCCGAT
>NW_015706948.1:0-246 GCF_001515625.1 Sinocyclocheilus rhinocerous
TTTTGAGTAATTAAAAATAACTAAACTAAAAACACAAAAACCTAAAACAACTGAAATCAGTAAATAAATAAATAGAAAAAAAAGTAAATGAAAAACAAACTAAAAACTAAACAACAAGCAGTGAAATTCCTTTCCCGCAGCTGCCTTGAGTTATTTTCCTCAGCTTGTTTTGTGTCTCCATGTGTTCGTGGTTTGTGTCGAGTCTGACTGGAGTCTCATTGAGACGCACAGGTACCTTGGAGCAGA
>NW_015706949.1:0-246 GCF_001515625.1 Sinocyclocheilus rhinocerous
AAAAATAAAAAAACTTGAAAGCCTTCAAGTACTTTGTACATGAACTGTTTCTAAAAAGAAGACTTTGAAAAGCTATGGTGCACTTAAAGGCACCATTACTTTCAAGCGAAGCTGAATGCAGAGGTCTAATGAAAAGCTATTGAGGCATCAAGGCCCAGAAAGCTTTTAATGTCAGTCATTCCACCTATTACCAGGCATTTAATGCAGACTGACTGGGGCTGCATGTTAGCATGACGAAGAGAGCGC
>NW_015706950.1:0-246 GCF_001515625.1 Sinocyclocheilus rhinocerous
TTCTGCATATTTTATAATATTGATATTTTAATTTCATATTAAAATTAAAATAAATTATATTAAAATCCATTAAACAAAATAAAATTAAAAGTAATGCAACACAAAGATGGCATTTAATAATGCCAAAATAATGGTCTGTTTATATAGATCAAACATTAAACACAAAAATATTAATCTGGACCAAATATGTGTCAGCATTTGATATCATCAGTTCTCTGATTTGAATATGCAAATCAGCTTACTTCT
>NW_015706951.1:0-246 GCF_001515625.1 Sinocyclocheilus rhinocerous
AATACACCAAAATAAAGATCAGAGCCTCTACTTAAAAAAAAAAAAAATCTGTTTTATTCTAGCTTAAAACATTCTTTTTTTTTATCAACAATTGAATATAGGTATAGGTTTCATAAAAAAAAATCATTATTTTGAGAAAAAAGGTGAGAAAATCACATTAAAAAATACATCTGGATAATATTCAGTACGATCATCAAAGCCTAAATCCAGTAAATCGCTTCCATCAATACCTCCAAAGCTTGCACA
>NW_015706952.1:0-246 GCF_001515625.1 Sinocyclocheilus rhinocerous
AAAACATAAAAACAACTGCAGAGCACGCCATGGAGGCAGCCATCACCGTCGGCGCCATCACACACTATAATATATAATGAATATATTAAATTCATTTTTTTTTTCTAAACCTCTTAATTATAGAGAGAGGGAGAGAGAACGAGAGAGTGACAGATATTTATATTTATATATTTGAAGACTTCAAATGCAAAACCATCTGATATTTTTCTTTTAAATGAGCATTTTTATCAGGCTCCTATGAAAATA
>NW_015706953.1:0-245 GCF_001515625.1 Sinocyclocheilus rhinocerous
CAAATATTTTTTTCTATAGGTCTATCATAATGCGTGCGGTAGAGAGTAATTGAAGTATGATAGTTTGATTGAGACTACATATTAGTATTGCACGCTTGCATACATTTCTGGCCTAAAATTCGTCAAAATATGCAAAGGATACAAAGAAAACAAATAAGAAAAAGAAATTACAAACTCATTGACACCAGTAAACAATTCAACAATAAACAACTGATGCATGCAATGACAGGCACTCAAAAATGCTA
>NW_015706954.1:0-246 GCF_001515625.1 Sinocyclocheilus rhinocerous
TGAATGGCACAGCCAGTGCTTTTGGGGACTTGGGTGGATTTCAAAGGTAGTCATACCTCATACATTCACTGAATAACAATGGAGCTGTGACTGATTAGGGTTTCACCAGCATGTTGCTTTATATTAAAAAAAGAATTAATTCTAAGACTAATTACGCAAGGCTATAATGTAGCTGCTGGTTATCGACTTGGCAAAAGAGTAACGAGTGAAACAGCGCTCAAAAAATAAAGAACGGTCTCAGACCTG
>NW_015706955.1:0-246 GCF_001515625.1 Sinocyclocheilus rhinocerous
AAGTTATCCAATTAGCTTATGTTAAATAAAAATAACATTATCTATCGAAGAAAAACAATATTAAAAAATCTAGAGATATTAACCAAACAGATTGTGAGAAAATGTAACAAAATAGATCGGTCAAAATAGAACAGTCTTTTAAAAATAAATAAAAAATAAATAAATACAAATAGCAAGACTGCGTCACAAGATGGCGACAATGCTGCTTTACCATCTAAAGCATATGTATTAAAGTTATCCAATTAG
>NW_015706956.1:0-246 GCF_001515625.1 Sinocyclocheilus rhinocerous
AAAAGACTGGTTTTAATATTTAAGAATTGATTACAGCTGTAATAAAATCATTATTTACTAATTTTGGTGTTCAATTAAGGTGTTCACTGATATTTTAAATTTTCTCACACAATGTTTAATAATCAAGTATTTGCCCTTTGTGGTTTGTATTTGTCTCTTTCTAGTTTGGACCATGGAAACCCTTTCAGAATCACACCAGGATTGAGAAAATGTGGGTCATTTCACTCTTTCACACACATATATACA
>NW_015706957.1:0-246 GCF_001515625.1 Sinocyclocheilus rhinocerous
CTGCTGAAGGAAATATTGCTAGTCCTCTCTCTCTCTTTTTTTTTTTCTTTTTCTTTTGCAATGAATACTAGACTTTTTTATTTGGAATATGTTGTTTCTGTGGAAGCTTGTTTTTGCCATGGGATAAAAAAAAGTCAAAATAGCAATATATAAACTTACAATTCTTAGAAAATAATCAAAATAAGATATTAACCTGAAGTCGTGAGAAAAAAAAGTCAGAATTGTGAGATAAAAAGTCGCAATGAC
>NW_015706958.1:0-246 GCF_001515625.1 Sinocyclocheilus rhinocerous
AAAAGATCCTGTTTTATAAGCCATTCAAATTTTGTGTGTGTGTGTGTGTGTGACTTAATTGGCAACATTAATATGAATTAGTATTATAAAAGTGTTAGTGTTATCCTACTGCTGCTGTCAGCATTGATATTGGCAGGGTAGTATTTTCATCATGTGTTTATTTCTGCAGACGATAACTTCACGTGGGCAAACACCGGAGCGCCAGTCTTCGGAAGTGCGGCGACACAAAATGAAGGAGAAAAAACA
>NW_015706959.1:0-246 GCF_001515625.1 Sinocyclocheilus rhinocerous
AAAAGTGACACACAAAGATGCATAGAGCATATACAAAATTACAAACAATCATGCATGCTTGTAAAGACAGACAAACATACACCGACTCTTTGAGAAGTTGAACCTGTACTCACTGTCAGAGTTATTCATGCCAAAGCAGGCAACATCCTTAACAAACTCTTGAATCTCCACATCTTTTTGAACCGCCTCATCGCTGTCATAGTAGATCTTGACCACAGCAGAAACAAAGCTACAGAAAGATAGAAA
>NW_015706960.1:0-246 GCF_001515625.1 Sinocyclocheilus rhinocerous
ATGAAATATTATTATTTTCGTCAAAGTATTTCTATGTATTCAGAGATATTTTATAGTTTAGGCCAGGGGTTCTCAAAGCAGAGTTCACAAAACAATTTGCTACACCAGTAAATTATATAATTGTGCTGTATTATTATAAAAGTGCATATTTACAGATGTGGACCAATTGAGCCAATAAAACAATCATATTGTGTTCATTACGCACCCACATTAACTTTAAGCTCAGTCATATTTTAATTTTCATGA
>NW_015706961.1:0-246 GCF_001515625.1 Sinocyclocheilus rhinocerous
ACGGCAGTAATTTTCTTTAAATCTACCAGTTGCAGTTGCTTCCGGGCGAGTGGATTCTCCACTGCTTTCTCGCCTCTGCTCTGTTGCTATGACTCAGGATTATAGTGCGTTCTCAGTGATTTGCTGGTCTGCGGCAATTTTAATGCGCGAGGTAAGCTGTTCGCGAAGTACTCGCCCAAGCGGGAAAATGTGCCGTTGCTGCAGATCTCGATTGCCGAAAATCACATTGTGTTTGATGCAAAACCA
>NW_015706962.1:0-246 GCF_001515625.1 Sinocyclocheilus rhinocerous
AAACCCAGTAAAATTTTTTGTGCTTTTTCTCACAAATGTAGCGCCATTGATCCCAAGGAAAAACTCCACAAACTTACTCGCTCCGGCGATTTTAGATTGGTGTCTGTGTAACAATCTAGAAAAGCACACTGAGCAGCCGATTGGAGTCACATCCTCATAGGCGGCGGTGTAATCCGTGTGCTGTTAGAGAGTAGAAAGTCTTATTGAAGTTGCTTGGCGAAGTTTCCTCACACTGTGGCTGTGAGA
>NW_015706963.1:0-246 GCF_001515625.1 Sinocyclocheilus rhinocerous
GCAAGGGGATCATATTATTTTGGGGTTCTTGGGTTCAAATATTTGAAAACCCCTGACTTATGAACTAAGTTTAGATTTTTAGTACAAATTGTGCTAAAAAAATACAAATTACTTCATTAATCAGTTCGGATTCAATTTATGTTAATTGAAAGGATTCAACAGTAAAACCCAAACCCTAATTCATCACCAAAATTTAAAAACAATTTAAAAAGTACAGATTCTGGCAATAAATTATTTCTAGAGAAG
>NW_015706964.1:0-246 GCF_001515625.1 Sinocyclocheilus rhinocerous
CTTAAAAGTGCTTTTGGGTACGGTAAATCAGGTGTATCTAGGTTCAGACAGGTTACTCGTTTGACAGGATCTGCAGGGAGAACATAAAATGTTAATTATGTAGTGTAGAGTAGTTATGTTACAATAAGGTTTAAAAAGGGTACCCCAATAGTGAGAGGTTCCCATTTTCTTATAAATACTTAAGGTAAATTAATAACAATTCAAGATTTTCCAATTTCCTGTATGACAGTTAAAAGGCATGTAACA
>NW_015706965.1:0-246 GCF_001515625.1 Sinocyclocheilus rhinocerous
GGTTTTTACATAGAGACGGGAAATGTAGTTTGTGAATTTGCATTCATGTTCTTGTATTCAGAGAATCCAAAGGCAGAGAAGCAGGACACGTTTGTGGAGAAACTGGTTACACAGGTGATCAGAAACCTGCAGGTGAAGATCTCCAACATACACGTCCGCTATGAGGATGCTGTGAGTACTTTGACATTTACATTCTCTGTGGTTCTTGAGCTTAGAGCTTTTATATACTAAAACCTGTAATATATG
>NW_015706966.1:0-246 GCF_001515625.1 Sinocyclocheilus rhinocerous
AAACCTTCAAAAAACCTCAAATGCTTACAGTGACTTTAGTCATTACATTAGAGTTATCATGCTTTTCACTTTAGAATACTGATCCAAATAATTGGTAATTCATTTAGTAATACTTGAATCATTTTTAGTGTGTTACCATGATCTTTGTAATTAATTATACATTATGCATTATTTATATTCATTATAACCCTGGATATAGTCATTCTTAGTAGTCATCTGGGAGGTAATAGAAAATAGATAGAAATA
>NW_015706967.1:0-245 GCF_001515625.1 Sinocyclocheilus rhinocerous
GTCCAAACAGCTGATAAAAACATCACATTAATCCACAAGTAATCAACACGACTCCAGTCCACCAGTTAACATCTTATGAAGGGAAAAGCTACATGTTTGTAAGAAACAAATAAATCATTAAAGCATTTTAACTTTAAACTATTGTTTGTTTGTTTTGTTTTTTGTCTTTTTTCAAACATGCAGCTTTTCACTTCACAAGATGTTGATGGACGGTTGTCGTGTGGATTACTGGTGGATTATTGTGA
>NW_015706968.1:0-246 GCF_001515625.1 Sinocyclocheilus rhinocerous
ACGTGTGGCGTTTATTGAGGGCGCTACACGACGAGCGAGTGAAGCTTTAAGAGTTTCTCTTCAGCGGTGGCTGTAGGGTGAGGCGGGGGGAGGGGAAAACAAATTTGGCTGTGGCATCGATTGGAGCAGCTCAATCAAAACTCAATTTCAAACGTAATTAGCTGTAGGCTTGTGACAACAGCGCAGCTTCAATGGCGTCGATGGGCCAGTCATGCTAGGCAAATGTCAGGGGGGAAGGTCTTTAAA
>NW_015706969.1:0-246 GCF_001515625.1 Sinocyclocheilus rhinocerous
AAAAAGTACAATTACTGATAAAAACTACTTAATTACTATAACGTGCGTATTTGTAATTCGTTACTTCACACCCCTGCTAATATGTGATCTTTAACATGTCTAATGTCATATAAATGAACTAATGGCATTGCCCCATGATGCTTTTTAGTGGATGCAATGGTATGAAGGTAAATTCACTATGAAGGTAAAATGACGTCAAACAGATTTGCATGTGCAGGGTAAGAGTTGTGGAAGCGTACATAAGAC
>NW_015706970.1:0-246 GCF_001515625.1 Sinocyclocheilus rhinocerous
AAACAAACAAAAACAAAACAAAACAAATCACAAAACAGCTAAAAAGCAAAACAAACCAAAAAACACAAAACAAAATTATACCCATAACAAAACAAATCACACAATACGAAAGGAAAACGGAAAGAAGCCAAAGTGACTCAGTCCATGTTTGTTGAACAACGAAAGCTGGATAACTGATTTTTCGCTACCAAAAATAGGCCTACATTTTAAAAGTCTTAGAAATGTGAGACATTGTAAGTGTTCCTC
>NW_015706971.1:0-245 GCF_001515625.1 Sinocyclocheilus rhinocerous
CAAAAGAAGATATTTTGAAGAATGATGTTAGCCAAACAGTTACTGGTAGCCATTGACTTCCATAGTATTTTTTATTTTTTTATTTTTTTTAATTTTTTCTTCATTTTTTTATGGTTGAAGAAACTTGAGGGTGAGTAAATGATGACAGAATTTTCATTTGGTTGAACTATCCCTTTAAGTAGAGTTTGTCATAATACAGCAATGTTTAACTTTTACTACAATACCTTGAAAATAACAATAATACC
>NW_015706972.1:0-246 GCF_001515625.1 Sinocyclocheilus rhinocerous
AAATAAAGCTAAAAATGCAATAAAATATAAATATTAGATGAATAACTTAAACTTAAAACTTATTTCAGATTATTATTTCAGCCAGGGCAACTTTTCAAATTTTCATTTAAGCTGATGTAGTAAAATTAATAAAGCTAAATCTGAATTAAAAATAAATGAAAGCTAAATAAAAGTATTATTTAAAAAAAATACCTAATAAAAATGACAAAAGCAATTACTAAAACTTAATTTAAATTAAAATAAAAA
>NW_015706973.1:0-246 GCF_001515625.1 Sinocyclocheilus rhinocerous
GGGAATTGGACTTTAAAATAGTGTGACCACAAATTTTCCAGCTGCCTGTATAAGATGTAGATTCACACACAACCATGTGGGGTCGCTCTCACGCATACAACATGCTTTAAATCGGCAATTATTTTAAAAATATAATGAATTAAAATATTCTGATGTGTCACAATGTATCAAATGTATGTTTATGGTGTGATAAGCTAGTATGGTATTGTAAGCTAGTTGCAGCGAATGTCGTTCACACCAAGGACA
>NW_015706974.1:0-246 GCF_001515625.1 Sinocyclocheilus rhinocerous
AAACTTTAAAATACATTTATTTTTAGTTATTTTAACTACAAATTTCAATCAAACTGAAAAAAAAAAAATGAAAAGGATATTATACATTTACACACCTAAGGAATATATCAACCAAAAAAGTAAGGTCCTTCTCATAAATGAGTATGCGGCATTTAAAACAATAAACAATAAACAATATACATAATACGCATAATACACACAGTTGCTCAGTATTTAATTACAGCTTCAGTCTTCAGATGCATGATA
>NW_015706975.1:0-246 GCF_001515625.1 Sinocyclocheilus rhinocerous
AAATAGTTGTAGGTTCTGTTGTCACGTTGTTAGCCTACCCGATCTCATGAAAGTGTGTATCAATACCACAAGTTTCTGTTTGGCGTGTTATTTATACGCAGAAATTGACTTTGGCGTGCATATGATACGCAATTGTTAGGATTAGGGGTGTAGGGTAGGTGCGTATTATATGTATGGCAAAACTGCATATCATATGCACGGCAAAACTGTGTATCATATGCACGCCAACGAATTGCTTATCATATG
>NW_015706976.1:0-246 GCF_001515625.1 Sinocyclocheilus rhinocerous
TCTCTTGTCTTTGATATACCACTATCCGCTATTTAATTTGAAATAAATATATCTATCTATCTAGCCAAGTTTCGTATGTAAGTTTCCCTTACAGTAAATGCGAACGTCGCAAGACCAGAAGTAAGTAGTGATGTTATGTTCTGTGCCGAGGCTTCGGCACGTGTGTCGAGAAATCCCGGCAGATTTCAGTGAAGCTGGTGCTGCTGTTTGTGGAGATGATTAATCATCTTCTGCTGAGATCTTGAG
>NW_015706977.1:0-246 GCF_001515625.1 Sinocyclocheilus rhinocerous
TGCATCTTTTTAGGATTAAATAGAGGTATAAAAATTATTTGATGACATTTATGTACATTTGCAGTTAAATCCAGTGTTCTCTGCAGTCAATACTATAAACTCAGTGCCAAGATTTCATTTGCTGCCATCATGATGTAAAATTTGACAGCGTGCAAATTCCAATGATAAATAAATCCTAGATTAATAAATTACTAGATTCACACTGGATGTCTTGTGTCAGTGTTACAGCCCAAAATATTTGTTGTG
>NW_015706978.1:0-246 GCF_001515625.1 Sinocyclocheilus rhinocerous
AAGTCCAAAAGTGAGGGCACTCCTCTCTTTAGTGGGTGAAGATACCGCCTAAAGTTGGCTCTGAGATCCTGGGGTAACTTACTGCTTAGTCTGGCTACATGTGATCCACACTGAAGTTCAACGAGTCCTTCCTGTTTTAGCTGTTCTAGCATTCCAACCAGCGCTCTGACTCTCAGTGCAAATTTACGGAATCCCATAGAATCTCCTGAACGGATAGGGGGTCCATCCATCAACTCTGCAATTCTC
>NW_015706979.1:0-246 GCF_001515625.1 Sinocyclocheilus rhinocerous
AAATTTATGAAGTCATTAAGACGTTAGTGGCCCTGATAATGATTAGGAGAAAGAATTGTATGAAAGTGAATTATATGAAAATGATTATGGCTAAAGGAGTCTTTAAAATGAAGCCGGTGAGGAAGTTGTGTGGGCTTTGTTTAAAGGTGCAGGGTGCTGTTCAATCATGCAACCCCTGGCACGGCCCTCGTTCGCCTGGGCGCAGGCGGAAATAACGGTGATTAAAATGTCTTTTTGTCACTGTTC
>NW_015706980.1:0-246 GCF_001515625.1 Sinocyclocheilus rhinocerous
AAATTGTATTACAATTATTTTTAGACATATTTTCTAAAAACAAGTTTTTAAACATATTCATCCATTTAAATAAATGTTTCTATCTTGTTTAATGTATGTTCAGAGACTTATCCAAAAAAAAACATTGAGCCCTATTGGAACTTGCTACCATAGTTGCTTGTGGGAAATGAACCCCAGTGGCCTGTAGCACGAAGCGAGATTAACAAACTCAGAGTTTCGGAGTAAGTTTAGAGTTGACAAAACCAA
>NW_015706981.1:0-246 GCF_001515625.1 Sinocyclocheilus rhinocerous
GTGTGCAAAGCTACATCTGTCTGCAAGATCTTTTTAAGACCTGCAAAAATGAATTTAAAAATAAAAATTAATTCCATTAAATTGTAAAATGACTAAAAAAAACATGATTTACAGTTGAGATACAGGTTTTTACAAAAAACTAAATATATAAATTGATAAACTCTTTAAATCTTTAAACCATTTTTTACAAAAATAGAAAGAAAAAAAAAACTATTGTGGTTGTCCAATGATGAGTTAATATTCAAA
>NW_015706982.1:0-246 GCF_001515625.1 Sinocyclocheilus rhinocerous
AAACTATCTAACTAGCTAATTCATGTTTTCATGTCTTTTATTTTGATATTTAGTCATGTTTCTTGTGTAGTCATGTGATTGCCTTGCCCTCATGTAATCCTGCTATTGGTTCCTTTGTTCAATGTGTGAAGTTCTCATTGGTTGTTCTTGTCATGTGTCTTGTTCCCCATTGGTTGGTTTATGTCATGTGACCCTCCGTGTTTGGTATATACAGTGGTGTGAAAAAGTGTTGGCCCCCTTCCTGAT
>NW_015706983.1:0-246 GCF_001515625.1 Sinocyclocheilus rhinocerous
CTAATCAATTTGGGTAATACATTTTCATTTTGCAAGTAATAAAGCGTTAAAATATGCTTTTAATTTAAATTTTTCATTTTGCACTAAATGTTGCACATATGTATGGGAAAATGCAAATTTAAATACAGAATTGCATTGCCATTTTACATATTGCATTGCAATTTTGCATATTACATTTCAAATTGAATTTGAATCGCAATATTTAATCGCAACATATAATCATTGCAGTTAATAGTGTTCACCGTC
>NW_015706984.1:0-246 GCF_001515625.1 Sinocyclocheilus rhinocerous
GGCGTTCCCCCATAGCGACCCCTAGAGGACGCAGTGTCTCGTTCCTGAGACGTTTTCCCATGGCCTAGTGTTAAAAAAGCAAACAACCTGAGACGTTTTACAGCCGATCAAATAAATCGCCCAACGATCAATTAAACAGGCCATAACCATCAACTCTGCAAGAGTTATTAATATCCAAAGTATAGTGAAACCACTATTTATTAGAACAGTTAACAAGATCTGCAGTTTAAGACATTAACTTAAAAG
>NW_015706985.1:0-246 GCF_001515625.1 Sinocyclocheilus rhinocerous
AAAGAAGAGAAACGGACATCTTTAACCCATGCAGAACTGATCACCTCTGAATCCAGTTTGGGCTGATGGATGTGATATTTCACACATTCAGGGGGAATTTACATGACTCAATTTTCAACTAAAAATGGAAAAATTTTTATGCATTTTGACCCTTCATTCAACAGTGTTTTTGGGGCCTGAAATTGCTAACTTTTGAAAACTGGTTTCAAAGTGCATCATTGTATAGGGCAATCACTAATAATATGA
>NW_015706986.1:0-246 GCF_001515625.1 Sinocyclocheilus rhinocerous
AAAAAAAGAATACTTTTATTCAGCAAGGGTGCATTAAATCTAAAGTGTCAGCAAAGACGTTGTTACATTGTTACTAAAGAATTCTATTCCAAACAAATGATGTTATTTAAAAAAAATGTATTCATTAAAGAATCCTGGAAAAAAACGTATCTTTGTTTCCACAAAAATATTAAGCAGCACAGCTGTTTTCAACATAAGAAGTGTTTCTTGAGCACCAAATCAGCATATTAGAATAATTTCTGAAGG
>NW_015706987.1:0-246 GCF_001515625.1 Sinocyclocheilus rhinocerous
AAATGTATAAAAACACTGCATATTCTTCACTGTGTAAATTAAATACATATTATAAAAAAAGTTACAAAAGTGATTTAGTCAAGAGCAGTGATATTTTCTTTCTTTTGTTGTTTGATTAACATGAATAACAGTCTCTCAGACAGCGTGCGTATATAGCAAAATGAGTTCTCTTTCGCTGCTGATTGCATTTCAACAACAACAACTCACACTTGCACTAAACATTCCGGGCCGGAGCACGTTTACGTC
>NW_015706988.1:0-246 GCF_001515625.1 Sinocyclocheilus rhinocerous
AAAGAAGATATTTTGAAGAATATTCGTAACCACCAGAAAGTTTCTAGTCCCTGTTGACTCCAATAGTGTTTTTTTTTTTTCATTCTATGGAAGTCATGGGGGCACATAAACTGTTTGGTTACCAGTAGGTTATTGTTCCAAAATATATACATTTGCATTCAACAGCAGCAAAACAACATAACTTTAATTTTTGGGTGAACCATTCCTCCAAAGCAGCCTAATATAGCTGCTGTTGCTATTTGTGTC
>NW_015706989.1:0-246 GCF_001515625.1 Sinocyclocheilus rhinocerous
ACAGGCTCTCATACTAGGTTGTTCGAAAAACACATTATTTTTTAACATATTTTACATTATTACAACATAATAATGCGCCTGGTCGGAAATGTCATGCCCTTGCCATAGCCGCCTGCGAGCTTCAGTGTAAATATTGCTAAATCAAATCAATTTGAGTGCGATTTAAACCCGGATGATTGCAACCACTCTAAGTTTGTCTGACTTGTGAAAACTAGCGTGTCTCTGACATAGTGATAACACTCGTTG
>NW_015706990.1:0-246 GCF_001515625.1 Sinocyclocheilus rhinocerous
TCACTGGATTCTGACAGATTCTTGTGAGATCTGCCTCCAAGGCGTCACCCCCTTTCAGGGTTACGGTGAATGTTTAGACGGTTCACCAGCAGGGTCTTCCACAAACGCCAGCGAAGTCACTCTTAAATATCACACAACCGCTCAAAGCTTTCAACAGGCTTGTCACGCAAGCACAACACAATCTCAGCGTTCCCACTACATGCTAAGTGCAGAGGTGGTCTCAAATCATCCTTCAAGACAAACAAG
>NW_015706991.1:0-246 GCF_001515625.1 Sinocyclocheilus rhinocerous
AGCTGTAGCTTAGCAACCAAAAACACGCACCTCTCCACGTGGATGTATCACGCACACAAAAAAAGCCAAGAGAAGTTTAATTTAAAAGTATAACATGAATAAT
Source organism: Sinocyclocheilus rhinocerous (assembly GCF_001515625.1). Lineage (NCBI taxonomy): Eukaryota > Metazoa > Chordata > Actinopteri > Cypriniformes > Cyprinidae > Sinocyclocheilus > Sinocyclocheilus rhinocerous. Next base: position 104 of record NW_015706991.1, read on the forward strand.
TGTACCATTTTGTGAAACAGCCCCATCAATCAGCTGTACATCCTCTAGAAATAAAGACAAAATAATTTGTCTGATGTAGATATTTAAAACGATCAATCGATACATAGCATTACTAAGCAAACATAATACATCCAACAAGTAGC
>NW_015706992.1:0-246 GCF_001515625.1 Sinocyclocheilus rhinocerous
AAAGTAAAGCAATAAAATTGGACAGAAAATATATTGTTAAATATCTCCTCTTCACAACTAGCCCACCGTTTGATTTGCACTATTAGGCTATATCCCAAATTTGGTTATAGAGTTTTGTGAATGTTACATTCCCTTAATATTTCTAGACAAATCAGAGAAGTTTTGTCGTAACACGGTGCATCCCTAATAATTAGTCATTTATCATATTGACATAAATGTAAAATTTTATGGCAAATTGTGCAGCCC
>NW_015706993.1:0-246 GCF_001515625.1 Sinocyclocheilus rhinocerous
AAATGATTTTTTACACGGCACCCCGGTTGGGAAACACTGCTCTAACATACTAGACTGGGATTTATTTATACATACTTTCTACTCTTTTTGTTTTTAAATAAATTAATAAATTGTATTAATTAATTTTATTAAGGACACATTAAGTTGACCAAAAGTGACAGTAAATACATTTAGAATTTTACAAACAATTTCAAATGTTCAAAATGGTGTTCTTTTTAACTTTCTATTCAAATAATTCTAAAAAAA
>NW_015706994.1:0-246 GCF_001515625.1 Sinocyclocheilus rhinocerous
GAGGAGATTTGTTTCTAGAAGGGGTCAGGTTCAAACAATCAGGTCCGACAATGGAACGAATTTCATTGGGGCAGAAAGGGAGTTGCAAAAGGCCATACAAAGTTTGAATAATGACAGGATTCAAAGCACATTGCTTGCAAAAGGTGTACAGTGGATTTTCAAACCACCAACTGCATCCCACCATGGAGGAGTTTGGGAACAGCAAATACGGACCGTCCGAAAAATTCTCAACTCCACTGTAAAACA
>NW_015706995.1:0-246 GCF_001515625.1 Sinocyclocheilus rhinocerous
AACAACCAAAATATTAGATATAAAAATAAATCTCTTTTTTTTTTTTTAAATAACTGGTTTGATAAAAAATATATACTTCTAGTGAGTCAAACTTTTAGATGATACAGGAGTCTTGCTTTCGTAGGAACATTTTATGCAAAAATTTTCTTTTCCAGTCCCCCCTAGAGAATATGTTTTTGAATGTGTTCAAGCCTGGTCCTATAGGGGTCCTCTGTGCTCTCCTCCTATTTTTGATAGCACTAATCT
>NW_015706996.1:0-246 GCF_001515625.1 Sinocyclocheilus rhinocerous
ATATATATATATACAATTAAAAAAAGATACAGTGATATTTTTGCATACTTAATATTTCCTTCCTAAATGAAAATAAAAAGAGTTCTCTATTAGCGTGAGAATTGTGTGGGAAGCCAACCTGTCTTTTGAACAAGAGTTGATACTTTAATGAGTGAAGCAAACACACCTTTTTAGCTTTCCACATACCTCACACACCCACTTTTGCATTGTGGATCTTATTCAAGCACAGACACAAACACACACACA
>NW_015706997.1:0-246 GCF_001515625.1 Sinocyclocheilus rhinocerous
GAGTTACTTTTTCAAATGCATAATGCAAGTTACTTTGTTTCTCCATTTATTGACTGACAGCTCTGGTGTTGCCATGGTGAGAGAAATTGGTGCAGAAGCACTTCCTTCAGCCTGAGGATTATTCATTTCACTTTTGGTGTAAAAGGGTCTTTACAGTTGCCAAAATTATAACTTTTGGGACATTCAGTTCAGGTGACAGAAAGTAACGCAAACATAACAATGCATTACTGTCCATAAAAAGTAACT
>NW_015706998.1:0-246 GCF_001515625.1 Sinocyclocheilus rhinocerous
AACATCGCGACCACATCTTCCAAAGTTTCCATTTTCCCTTTCTTAGAAGCAGGTTTAGTTGGAGTGTCGGGAAGAAGAGTTGAGCAAAGAGTATCCAGAGTATGTCCAGAACCGGGATCAGTAACAGCAGAAAGTGCGTAGTCGTGCATGTCTACAGATACGTCCATCATACTTTTCGCCCGTTTTTTACGTTTTTCAGCACTTTTTGGCATATTTACGCAACAATTACATCCTTAATAAAACACA
>NW_015706999.1:0-246 GCF_001515625.1 Sinocyclocheilus rhinocerous
CAGTTTGCACGCGTGCAAAACGCACGTTTGCGCGCTCAAAATATGCTCTTTCGCGCGCAGAATTGTGGCAGAGATGTAATCCCATAGTCCTGGTATGGCGTCGTTGTGAGCATGCGCACTAGGTCAAATGAGCGTACGCTCCGCTCTGCTCCACGGTGAGCGGCGTGTCAGTGAGGAAGGTGATTAGAGTGTCTTCTTCTGCATACATGACTGTCTGTCGACAATAGCAATGTGGCGCAAGCTGTT
>NW_015707000.1:0-246 GCF_001515625.1 Sinocyclocheilus rhinocerous
CTACTGTGCTTTGAGGCCCACAGTGTTAACAGGATGCCTCTCTCTCATACAAAATCAACACAAACCTATACAGGGGAGAGAGGGGAATGAAACGGACTGAGATGTAACACCATCAGTTTAATTTATAAATGAGCTACAGGGGTAAAATTATCACCAACAGGTCCAAAACCAACTTTAATCCAAGAAAATAAAATATTATGTCTGGTTAATAATAGTTTGAATTGAGATCATGTTAATGAATGGTAA
>NW_015707001.1:0-246 GCF_001515625.1 Sinocyclocheilus rhinocerous
CGAATCTTTAAGTTAAACTGCTTCAAGAACCTTGCTACTGAGAAAAGTCATGTAGCTTTTCAGCTGCAAAACTATTTTATTGATAAATCCACGGGGCAGCGCTGACAAGTTTCTGGTCGCGTCTCCACGTGTGTGTGTGTGCGCGTCTGTGAGAGAGAGCGATAGAAAGAAAGCGTTATTTCCGTAGCCTACATAAAAAAATTATTTGCTCAATGTCTTCTGGGGTTTTGGTTCTTTTACTGTTGT
>NW_015707002.1:0-245 GCF_001515625.1 Sinocyclocheilus rhinocerous
CTCCAGTCTTCAGTGTCACATGATCCTTCAGAAATTATTCAAATGTGCTGATTTGATGCTCAAGAAACATTTTTTAGTATTATCAATGCTGAAAACAGCTTAATATTTTTTTTTTGGAAACAGTGATACTTTTTTTTTCAGAATTCTTCGATGAATAGAAAGTTCAAAAGAACAATTTATTTGAAATATAAATTTTTTGTAACATTATGAATGTCTTTACATTTGATCAATTTAATGCATCCTCG
>NW_015707003.1:0-245 GCF_001515625.1 Sinocyclocheilus rhinocerous
TGAAACGTAAGTGAACAGTGCTAAAAAAAACAAAAAAAACAAAACATGTGTAAACGGAGTCCAATGTGTGAAGTGATCGAATCACTCAAACACCATTCAGAGTTTGTTAGGGATGCATGTAACCACATCATATTCATAGTAAAAAGGCGAAGGTCTGCTGATATTGGCAGACAAAAGCAAAGGACTGTCTACAGACACAAATAGATAGATAGATAGATAGATAGATCTGAATTTCAAAACGTGTT
>NW_015707004.1:0-246 GCF_001515625.1 Sinocyclocheilus rhinocerous
AACCCCATGATGAACTTTATGCCCAATAAAGAGGTGCTTTATGCTGATATGAATGTAACTCATCCATCTAATACCAGACCACAACCACTTCAAGATAAACTTTAAACCTCAGTTCAACATAAAAGAGATACCCAGATATCCAGACTGTTATATTTAATCATCTCCTCTTTAGATCTCAAATATGTATCACATATGAGATGTGTGTGGATGAAATAAAATAAAAATTGCCACTGGATAAAATAATTA
>NW_015707005.1:0-246 GCF_001515625.1 Sinocyclocheilus rhinocerous
GATTGATTCTTTCAACCAAGCCTGACGCCTGGGGATGCCCTGGACAATGAAAATGCCATTGAATCCCCAGAAGTCTACAGACTTCTTGACATACCTGACCAGTAAAATGTGTGCCCTGATCGGAATCAATAGTGTGTGGCATTCCCCATCTGGGAATGATATCTCGAACCAGCACCTTAGCTGTAAAGGCAGCAGTGCCTTTCTTTGTGGGGAAAGCTTCAACCCACCTTGAGAATTTATCAACTA
>NW_015707006.1:0-246 GCF_001515625.1 Sinocyclocheilus rhinocerous
ACCACCACCACCCAGTGTAAGGTTTGTGCCACAGCTGCCCTAAACCAACAGTATTGGTGATTACCAAAATCATTTTTTTATGTTTCTGTAATGGTTAATCCACCAGTATAGTGTTTCTAATGCTAAAATATAATTGTTGTTATCCATGAATTTGCTGTTTTAAAAAGAAAGGCAGAAAAATTGTAAAGCTCTTTATACATTTTTTTTTATTCAGATGCCCAATTACAGTCAATAACAACAGAGACT
>NW_015707007.1:0-246 GCF_001515625.1 Sinocyclocheilus rhinocerous
AACTATACAACCATCCCAAACGTATGAGGAATCCTATTTTACGCTCTAGAAACTATGTAGGTCAAACAGAAAAACTTGATAAGTGGCTGATCTTTTGTAGGTTAGCAGTGATCATAGGCGCCTTATTATAGCGCACGTCGGTTTAACATGGTTAATCTATAATAGAGGGTGGTTGTCTTTGAACAGAAATAGGTGTGCTGCGGACACAAATATCATGGTTTGCTGGTTTTGTCATTGTGCTCAGGG
>NW_015707008.1:0-246 GCF_001515625.1 Sinocyclocheilus rhinocerous
CTTTTATTTGTGTACACTCACAATATCAACAAAAGATTGTACTTTGTAAAATAAAGAAAACAAACAGGTTGCGCTTTCAGCCGTCTCAGTCTCCGTGAAAATCTTTCTGAAATGCGTCACTAAAATTAACCAAAACTCAGCGAATACTTCACACACAGACGTGAGAAATGTATCTATGGAAAGCTTGAAGTGTCTACTTTGATGAAGTAATCTTATCTAAAACAAATGTTCTCTGATGAAGTAATC
>NW_015707009.1:0-246 GCF_001515625.1 Sinocyclocheilus rhinocerous
AACTTTTCTTAGTGGGGCTGTTAAAGTTTTATCTACTATTAATAGAACAAAAAGATGTAAATTCAAGCAATTAATATACATTTTGGTTGTTCAGGTGCCCAAACTTAAGGGAACAGTGGTTAAACTACACCCTCAACAAATGTAACTGCCTGGGACACCACACGTGAAATTCAAGATTGCTTCATACAAAACCCATCTGGGCAGATTATGATCACTCTCTGGGAGAAACTAATACTGCAAGTACAA
>NW_015707010.1:0-246 GCF_001515625.1 Sinocyclocheilus rhinocerous
AATTATAGACATTGGGATCAGAAAAGAGCACATTTTTAACTCCGTATACTTAATGTCTGTTAAATTGGAATAACTAATTTTGTACTAAATACATTTTAGTTGTCCAAAAGCAGTGCTGAAGTTCAACTAAAGTTGTATTACATATAGTTGTTAAGTGGAACTGTTCCAAGTATACTTAAGTACACTTTAAATATCCACTCTTTGTATTTAAGTTTTGAAATGCAGAATTCACTCAGCATAAACTTC
>NW_015707011.1:0-246 GCF_001515625.1 Sinocyclocheilus rhinocerous
AACGTCTCCAGCAGGAATGTGTGACTACCTTGTATGGGCATGAAAATCAAGAGCTTCTTTTTTCTTTCATATTTTTGCAGCGAAAGGGTTTACTTTACGTTAATGTGGTTTAAATAAGGGGGCTTTGTAAAGGTGGGATGGTTAAACAGAGATAAAAATGCTTTATCTTCTCTCATTCTAGGACCTTTTTAAAAGTGGTAGAGAAAGCAGGGGATTCCTCTTCCTGAATGGTGCTGATGTCACTGA
>NW_015707012.1:0-246 GCF_001515625.1 Sinocyclocheilus rhinocerous
TGATGCTACTTTATTTGGATAAAACAAGGCATCTTACAAGGCATCATAATCAAGTTGCCTAAGAGTGTTGTTATTGTTAACTAAACTATTAAAAATATATTTTGGTAAATGAAATAAAATAAATTAAATAATAAAAAAATTAATTAAAAGACGAAAAATGTACGCTTTTTTTTTTAATTTAAAAATAACAAAAGCACATACAATTATTGAAACTTAAACTAAAATTAAAATTATAATATAAAAATA
>NW_015707013.1:0-246 GCF_001515625.1 Sinocyclocheilus rhinocerous
AACTATTAGTGTCATTGTAACCAAGTATTATCATAAATAGTTGTCAAATATCGAAGCTCCACTGTGATCTGTGATATATTTTCAAGGGGAGAAAAAAAATATTTTTTATTTTTTCAAAACATCCCCCCTCTCTGGTTTGCTCACAAATCGCACCCTGCTGTCATGTGTTTATGTCTCATCTTTTCTTGTCTTTATCAGCAATTTAATCCATCTTGTAGATGTCCTGGGAACTAAGGTTCACTTAAA
>NW_015707014.1:0-246 GCF_001515625.1 Sinocyclocheilus rhinocerous
AATAAAAAAATAAAAAATTTAAAGCAACATGAATTTTTACACCAGCCCAGGCAGGGTTACATGGGTTTGTGTTAGAGGTCTGCACGGGCTTTAAACTGAAGCCCGAACCCAACCCATACCCGAGATCGTCTGACCCGGCCTGACCCGAGCGGCACAGCTAAATTTAGAGCCCGAACCCAAAATATTTTTTTTTCCCCACAGCGAATAGCCAATTTAAAAAAAAATGCTGTATTTCACGATTGCATG
>NW_015707015.1:0-246 GCF_001515625.1 Sinocyclocheilus rhinocerous
ATACTGCGGAAACCCTTACCCAATGAAATAATGGAATTTCACTGCAGATGTAGATCAACCAATTAGCTTGATTCAGTGATGGTAACTCCGCCCACCAGTTAGACAGAGACGGAGACGATTTGGTTGAACTTGAGAGAAGATAAGGTTCTGCAGAAAAACCTAGAAAAAATAAGAATATTAGAGAAAATATTAGCTGAAACAAAACGTAAGTTGTTAGAAAGATATGATAAATGAGATTTTGCTGTT
>NW_015707016.1:0-246 GCF_001515625.1 Sinocyclocheilus rhinocerous
AACCCTCAATCTCAACACCCTGAGAACCTGACTAAGACTTTCCCGGTGCTTTAATCGTTCCAAGAAGTTCAGTTTTTGTCACAAGAATTTAATGGAATGCATTTCACACAATATTAACAGTGCTGAAACTCTTTTAAGTGTAAATCCCACACAGCCAATAATTCAATAATATGCATATAAACACATACAAAATGCATATAAAATTTCTTTTAATTAAAAAATAAAAAATATTTATTTACAATTCTA
>NW_015707017.1:0-246 GCF_001515625.1 Sinocyclocheilus rhinocerous
AACTAACGTTAAAAAACTGAAATCGCAATCAACCACCCCTTTAATAAATAGAAAGTTAAAATGAACAACATTTATTTGAAATAGAAATACATATTTTTTATTATTATAAATCTATTTACGCACTTTTCATCAATTTAATGTTCTTGCTGAATCCAAGTATTCAATTTCTTTGAAAAAGTATTAGTAATTTTGTTGTGTTTTTATCATTTGTAATAGTTTTTGTTGACAGACAGACAGACAGACAGA
>NW_015707018.1:0-246 GCF_001515625.1 Sinocyclocheilus rhinocerous
TTGTGACTACTGCATAAATACAATTTAGTGCCATAAAACCCCTGAAAATACAAATATTAAATAAAACTAACTAACTTTAGCAAACTAAAATATAGTGCATTAATTTCATTGAAATAAATACATTTAAAAATGCGGCCACGCACAACATCAGATGGTTAATAAAAAAGACTTTGGAAAATGTATGCATTTTTTTTAAGTGCAAAAATATACCCAATGTAGAACGGACACAATATGAAGAGTAGTTTA
>NW_015707019.1:0-246 GCF_001515625.1 Sinocyclocheilus rhinocerous
AATAAATATAATATAATAAAAGCTAAATAGAAATATTTATAAAAAAATGACAAAAGCACATGACAAAATTACTAAAACTTAAACTAAAATGAATATGGAAACTGAAAATATGGCAATTCTAATTAAGCTAATTCTAAAATATTAATAAATACTATAATATTATATGAATAATACTAAACTAGCACTGGCTAGAGTAGGTTAAGCTTTCACTGTTATACTTTTAGATTGGATTCATAACATTTCTGA
>NW_015707020.1:0-246 GCF_001515625.1 Sinocyclocheilus rhinocerous
AATAGTTCAATTTTTTTATTTGCATTTTTTTTTTTTTTTGTGGAAGAGTTTATTAAACTTTAAATGATTGTAGTTATTTATTTGCTCATTTAATTATTATTACTACTTTTATTATTTTTTTAGCATCACATCTGACCCATCAGGCTTTTATGGCTCATATAGGATGAAGGGAGACTCAAACTGAGCAAAAATTTGCATTTCGGTGCAGATGCTGATATTTATATGATGAAATTCTGATGCTTGTAA
>NW_015707021.1:0-245 GCF_001515625.1 Sinocyclocheilus rhinocerous
CACATGATCCTTCAGAAATCATTCTAATATGCTGATTTATTAACAATGTTGGAAACAGTTGCTTCATGTTTTTTTTGTTTTTTTTTTTGGAGTCTGTGATACTTTTTTCAGGATTCTTTTATGAATATAAAATAAAATAAAAAACAGCATTTATACAAAATATAAATCTTGTGTTACAATATACACTGTTCAAAGGTTTGGTCAGTAAATGTTTTTCTTTCTTTTTTTGAAAGTAATGAATACTT
>NW_015707022.1:0-246 GCF_001515625.1 Sinocyclocheilus rhinocerous
AATCAAGTGGCTGTCAAATTCATATAATAAAAAGAAAATATTCTTAATCATGGCTTTAAGGCAGTAGTGTCATTAGTGCCAAATGCTTCCTGCATGTAAAATTAAAATGTGCAGAATGCAACATTACAACTGATGGAAAAGATTACAAGTGTATGAATAATGACTGTCCTTTTAGCTGATGTTCAGGAAGTCAACCTTTCCAAGACCGGAAGCACAAGCTCACCCTGTGTATCAGCACAAACAAAT
>NW_015707023.1:0-246 GCF_001515625.1 Sinocyclocheilus rhinocerous
TAAGTAGTTTCTGTTGAAGCCTGTTTCCTCCTCAAATTTAAAATTCAATTCAATTTAATTCAATTAATAATTAAAATTCTGGCAAATGTGACTTTATTGTACTTTATATCTCACAATCGTAACTTTTATCTAATAATTGCTATTTTATATCTCGTATTCGACTCTTATATTTCAGTTGTAACTATATCTCCTACTTGCAACTGTTCTGTAATTGCAAATAATTGTTCATTTTTTTATATTTTCTTA
>NW_015707024.1:0-246 GCF_001515625.1 Sinocyclocheilus rhinocerous
AATATTATTTGAGTTTATTATTTGATATTTAGAAAAAACTAAACACATGCTTCTGCTTAATATTTTTGGAAACATTTTAAAGGATTTTTTAAAAAATGTGTCCTCTGCTGAATAAAAGTATTAATTTCTTAAAAAAAAAAAACCTTACTTTTTTTTTAAAAACCTTACAGAGCTGTGGTCTAGTGCTTAGCATACGCGCTCCACATGTCAAGCAGCAGGCTTCATGTCTAACCCAGTCACATTCTC
>NW_015707025.1:0-246 GCF_001515625.1 Sinocyclocheilus rhinocerous
AATTAAAATAAAATAAAATACAATAAAAAAATAAGAAAAACTTTTTAAAAAATAGCAATGGTGGCTAAATGAAATAAAAGCATCAAAATTAATAAAACTAAAACTGAAATTAAAGCTAAATCAAAATAAAAATGACTAATAATAAAATGATAGCACATAACAAAATTACTAAAATGTTAAATAAAATGAAAACTGACCATCTAAATTTAAAATCTAATTAAAAATGTCAAAATATTAATAATATTC
>NW_015707026.1:0-246 GCF_001515625.1 Sinocyclocheilus rhinocerous
GCTGGTAAAGTTTACAAATAATTTAAATGTGGCAAGTAACACAATTAATTAAATGTGAAAGTCGAAAGACTGATGTTTTCTTGTAAAACATACTTCAATAATCTTTGTTGAAATTACAACTTCGAAAAATCCTTTTCTTACAGTGTACTAAGCATAAAAGTCACTGTGAATTCTTGTTTGCAAACTATTTTACTTAAATTATTAGAAAAATAGGAGGCGGGGCTTGATTTTTCTCCATCTAAACTT
>NW_015707027.1:0-246 GCF_001515625.1 Sinocyclocheilus rhinocerous
GAATATGCATTTTTAGGAGTTTCCCTTTCAGACACAAAAGTTATGAGGAGAATATTCAAATAAATCACGCAACACGTTTTACTAACGTTTGCGCTCGTCAAATTACTGCCATTTGCGCCAATATTTAACGCCCCAAAAAAGCATGTTTTAAACTATTTTGTGCTTGAAATAGCTGCAATTATTGTTGCTAGAGGAGGCACCGCAGAGAACATGATAGAAGGGAGAGGATTTTTTTCACACGTAGGC
>NW_015707028.1:0-246 GCF_001515625.1 Sinocyclocheilus rhinocerous
GAAAAAATACTACATATGTCACCATTTAGAATCTAACCAAATCTAATATAAGTTTGAGGAAATTTGTAATGTTTTCAACATTGATAATAATAATAGAAAGAAATGAGCACCAAATCAGCATATTAGAATGGTTTCAGAAGAATCATGTGACGCTAAAGACTGTAACAACTCATAAATTCAGCTTTGCCATTACAGACTTGAATAGCATCTTAAAATACATAATAATAAAATGTTATTTTAAATAGT
>NW_015707029.1:0-246 GCF_001515625.1 Sinocyclocheilus rhinocerous
TTTGCCACCGCCTCGTCCTCCTCCCAAACCCCCTCCCTACCTCCTCTGTTCATCCTGCTACGGCACGAGGTCGCGCCTTCCGGGAGGGGGGAGTACTGTCACGATCATGGACTTTTAGTTGGTTTTCTTTCCTCATGTTTCACTTGACCTAGTTTTTGTCGTCCTTTGATTAGTTCATTTAGTTCACCTGTGTTAGTAAATTAAGTCATTTAGTCCCTCTCTTGTCTGTGTATTTAAGTTCCCTCC
>NW_015707030.1:0-246 GCF_001515625.1 Sinocyclocheilus rhinocerous
GCAGGAGTTACACTGCACCATACAACATATTCATTATATTTTTTACTGTTTTTCAATATTTAATGTTTGAATAAATCTGTCAAGTCTTTAATGACATCCACCATTTTAATGTTTATATATATATTTTTTAAATTAATTGGAGTAGAAATATAATTATGCAATTGTTAAGTTAGTATTATAATTGTATTATTATAAAAAATAATTTGAGAGTATTTTAAGTGTTTGTTTACAAATCAGTTCATGTTA
>NW_015707031.1:0-246 GCF_001515625.1 Sinocyclocheilus rhinocerous
AATTAGCTGCACTGCTTGATGCATTAGAGCACTTTCTGTGCAAATATCTGTGATGAGTTCAGAAGCACTCAGCAGAATTTTTTTTTTTAATAAAAAAAACTAAAGCTAATTGTATAAAACAGATTACACTAATGTCCTCTATACTGTCCATTTTGACAAAACTGAATACTGTGTGTACTTGCATTATCAATTGCAACATGACTTACCTTGAAATGCAATAGCACAAAATTAAAGGGTTAGTTCAAC
>NW_015707032.1:0-246 GCF_001515625.1 Sinocyclocheilus rhinocerous
AATTCAACAATTAAGACAAAGCTGGCAAAGAGTGTTGTTTTGCAGCTGTTTTGACTTGAGTATAACTTAATTTATAACACACAGTTTTATATCACAACTTCAATGGGTGTGCCTTGTTACAGGTTAGAGTCTAATCTTTAACAAGGCACACCCATTAAAGTTGTGATATAAAACTCATCATTAGACAAACATTTTAATGGTGTTTTAGCCACAGAACTATAATAGAACACATACTATTGAAAATGA
>NW_015707033.1:0-246 GCF_001515625.1 Sinocyclocheilus rhinocerous
CAAAACTACTGGTTCAACAGTTTGCAATAGCAAATATTTTGAAAGCTAAAGCAAGTGAGAGAACACCTTTGACTGAACATAATTTGAAATGTTTCAGGTTCCTGTCACAATGTCCTTGATCACAGTGATCAAGAATGCTGTTGATCAGCAACCTGCAGGCTCATGCTTGTCAAAGCTGAGCCAGAATTTGGATGACCCAGCCAGCTTGGGTCCTTTCGCCATTTCCACTGAGCAGGAGAAGGACAG
>NW_015707034.1:0-246 GCF_001515625.1 Sinocyclocheilus rhinocerous
GTTCCAATTGATTGAACATTATCACTGGTCAAAATGTTTAACAATAAAAGCATTACAGAGAAAGAAGTTTAATCACTTCTCTCACTTTCTGATCAAACACGATACATTTTACTGGTCCATAGCCCATAAAATCTACCTTTAGAAGTGACCTGGACTTTTAACATCAACAACATGCATAAAGGAATCTCATTTCTCCAAATATAACTAACTACACTTGCTCCTTACCAACCCACTCTTCAAAAACAT
>NW_015707035.1:0-246 GCF_001515625.1 Sinocyclocheilus rhinocerous
TTTTGATGAGCTGTTAAAACTATCCAATACTCCCCAAATTTCAAAAAATTTGTACTTTTCCAACATTTGCGACCTCATAAAGCTCTTTTTTCTCCATCTCTGTTGACATGTATAAATACATATGTATGTTTAGCTGTCACCCTGGTACTGATTTTGTTCTTTATTGAAATGAGAAGGTCATTTCTGAGTTGAATTATACAGAAGTACACAGCAGAGGAACAAATCTTCAATGACTTGACACCCAAC
>NW_015707036.1:0-246 GCF_001515625.1 Sinocyclocheilus rhinocerous
AATTGAATTGTAAAAGAAATTAGGTTTTGAAGACACATAATCTGCTCCAGTCTCTTTTGATCAACACATGGACTTTTGGCTCCTGTTTCGTTCTCTCTCTTTGCAGTACTGAAGCGCATTTGAAGCGTTTGACGTTCACAGGCTGCATGATGAGAAACCTAAAGTGGTTTTTCTGTAACCATATGTTGTTGTTCCTCTTCAGCTCTGTGTGTGTCAGTCATATTTATTGTTGTCTGTCAATTGTGA
>NW_015707037.1:0-246 GCF_001515625.1 Sinocyclocheilus rhinocerous
CCTCAAACCAAATGCTGGATCTGACAAATCCTGGGTGTGGTACGCCATGGACTATGCAGATGAAATGCCGAAGACTGAGCAGTTGGCCATTCGTTTTAAAACGGCAGACGAGGCGGCGCTGTTTAAAGTTAAATTTGAGGAGGCTCAAAAATTCCTTTCGGAATCCCCACAAGGCCAACAGACTGAAACGAAATGCGAAACTCCACAGCCTCAGGTTTCATCCAAAGAAGTGGATCTCAAAACCCG
>NW_015707038.1:0-246 GCF_001515625.1 Sinocyclocheilus rhinocerous
AATGTTTGTTTTATTTTAAATCATTTTAAGCCATCTTGTGGTCTCCGTGAAAGTGTGCTATGTGGTTTCCTATTGAATACCAATGGTTTAGAGGTATTAATAAATTATTCAAATTCAAAAAGGGGTAAGAACAATGAATTTTTGGTCATATTCAGTTGCATCTAGATAAGCTTCTTAAGCAAGACATTTGCATGCTTATTTGCCGTTAACAAATGTGGCAAGGATAGGCTATAGTATTATGTCCCG
>NW_015707039.1:0-246 GCF_001515625.1 Sinocyclocheilus rhinocerous
TTCTCTGGACTCCCAGGGAGCTCCTTCGTTTTTCTTTTTTCCCCATGAGGTGAAACTTGACACGTGAGTCTGTCTCATCTCAGGTCAGCTTAAAAACATGCAAAAACCAGAGGGCCCACAGACATGACCCTCTCTTCCTAGTCTAGAATCTGTATCTGCCACTTACAGAAATGTCAATGTTTTAATCGAGGCCAAGAGTCTCAGAAAAGGAGAGAGTGTGTTCACTGAATATGACAAAAGGAAAGA
>NW_015707040.1:0-246 GCF_001515625.1 Sinocyclocheilus rhinocerous
AATGTGGTCACTTCAAAATAACTTAATTTGATGATGTGCAAGTTACGTGAACAAATTATGTTTGTATTAATTGATTCACTGATGTACAGTACATGATTAAACCATGTAAATCCAACACACTTTCGCAGGGATGCCAAACTCGAGGCATTTACGCAAAAAAAACTGAAAGCTTGTTGTGCAATTTAGCTGTTCATTTACACAACAACTTCATTTTGGGGACCTGAAAATGCAAACTTTTGAAAATGG
>NW_015707041.1:0-246 GCF_001515625.1 Sinocyclocheilus rhinocerous
AAGAAGAGATATTAAAGAATGTACTGGTTGTTCTTTTCCATGCAAATTAAAAATGTAATCTGTCTGTTTCTCATATAATAATTCATATGGCTTCAGAAGACTAGTCATATAGACTTGATGGTGCTTTTGCATCTTTTTTGAAGCTTGAAATCTCCAGAACATTCTTTAAAACGTTTGTGCTCCACAAAAATGAAGAAAGTCGTATAGGTCTGGAGCGAGGGGCGAGTAAAAGATTTTTAATTGTAC
>NW_015707042.1:0-246 GCF_001515625.1 Sinocyclocheilus rhinocerous
TAATTCTCCATGCTTTTAATGTTACAGTAGGTGGTGTAGTGATTCCGCTGAGAATTTTGTCCAGCAAGGGGCGCTGTAGGAACCGCGGCTGGAGGAAATGACGTGAGCAGCAAGAACGACTAGCTAGCAGCGCTTGAAAGAAAGTGTGTAGTCACTGTGTGTAACCCGGTCTACAGCATAACATTATCAAATCTTATAAACAGTTCTTCATATTAGTGCCTGCTTTTTACATTTGCCAGCATGGTA
>NW_015707043.1:0-246 GCF_001515625.1 Sinocyclocheilus rhinocerous
AAGCAGACATCAATAACAAAACTCAAAACCAAACGTCCGATTTAGAGAGAGATGAATCAAGGCAGAAACTTCTCCGGTACAACGGCGAACTCCCATAACCTCCACGCCCCGTGAGTTCTCTGGCAGACTCATGCACAAACACCAACAACAAACAACTATTCCTCTCGTCCGTCACTGTTCCTGCAAGTCCTTTTTAAGACGAGTTGATTTAGTCCAGGTGCAGCACCACGTCAGCCAATCACCTGC
>NW_015707044.1:0-246 GCF_001515625.1 Sinocyclocheilus rhinocerous
GGCCATTATATGATGCCACTAATGTTGCCCAGGTATGTTAAAACAGATCTGGGCCAGTTTTGGCAAAGATATGGCTCGGTGAGAATTGGCTAATTTGGCTGTGAGCCTAAAGTGGCCCTTATATGATGGCCTTCTAAATGTGGCCCAGTTATCCTCAAACATATTTAGGCCAGTTTTGGCAAAGATATGTCACAGTGAGCCCTGGCTAATGTGGCTGTGAGCCTAAAGTGGCCCTTATATGATGCC
>NW_015707045.1:0-246 GCF_001515625.1 Sinocyclocheilus rhinocerous
AAGCAAAATCCCTGATGTTGAATTGCCACTTCTCACATTACATTTATTGTCCCAATCTACAGATCCAGGTTGTAAAAAAATGTAATGTGGATTAGAATGATTCACTGATTCACAGTGATTCATCATTCAGATTCAATCAATGATTCAGATTAACAATTCAGATTACTAGTACTCTGAATGAAACCACATTTCACAATGTAGGCTACAGATACATAAAGAATCAATTGTAAAACAGTCATCATGGAG
>NW_015707046.1:0-246 GCF_001515625.1 Sinocyclocheilus rhinocerous
CTTTTTAGTGTTTTATTTTATATTGATTAAATAAAACGCTAAAAAGAAGACTAATTTTGTGAGTACGGATCATGGTTTTATACACTAAGTAATCTAATAGATTGACACACCAAAATAAAATATTAAGTGACAAAAGAGTGCAGTGCAAACAACTCTGTGAAACTGCTGATACTCACTGCAAATTGAAGGATGTGTGTGAACGCATTGTGGGATAGAGTATTCCATGCATTCAGTTCTGTCGCCTAT
>NW_015707047.1:0-246 GCF_001515625.1 Sinocyclocheilus rhinocerous
AAGCATGTGTCTATAGTGTTCAAGCAACGGGCAAAAACTGTAACAACAGTAAAGTCTATTGAACACACTGTAACTTTCCCTCACAGCCTTATTTTCAAACCTGTTAAAAAATAAATGTGGCACCAACCTGACTAACCCATGTGAAACAGAAGTGCACTTTCAAATCTTCAAAAAATAGATTTAAAAAAAATGTACTGGCAGATACAGTTTTTTACGATTGCTTACACACTAAAATTAAACTTTTCC
>NW_015707048.1:0-246 GCF_001515625.1 Sinocyclocheilus rhinocerous
AAGTGTTTCGGGACAGTTGACAGAATGGTCACTTGCCTAATTGCTCATTGTTGCATCTTCACAAACATGTATTATTCTCACGTCTTTTCAAGCATTGGGTACTCGGCGCTCACAGTCACATCCAGAGCGCGCGCTGCAGTCAAAGTGAGCTTAATGTTGAGCTTAAGCGGCCAAACACACACACAAAATGACATCAAAATGGTCGTCCTCGCGAGTATCCTCATAAGCACTGTCGGTTTTGTCTTA
>NW_015707049.1:0-246 GCF_001515625.1 Sinocyclocheilus rhinocerous
AAGGCAGTAGCATGTTGTTGTGGTAATTTAATAATCATAATTAATGGAGTTATTCTTTAATAATTCCAGGATTTTGATTTAAATTAAATTAGATTTCATGCAAATCTTTACTATTCATCCCAACATATGTAATAACTGACCAACAACATTTAATGTGAATTTATAGTCTATTACTATTATGACATCCCTTCACTTAAAATACATGCATATACAGTATACTGTGCAAGAGACCAAAGTCTGTGTTAA
>NW_015707050.1:0-246 GCF_001515625.1 Sinocyclocheilus rhinocerous
TTAGCTTTGGCTACCTGAAACTAAGGAAAGGACTAGAGATGTTATTACATTTGGTAAATCTGATAAAAGACAGACAAATTCTTCTAAATAAAATAAATTGTTTTATATATTTAAAAAATACAAATGTATCAAAAAATAAAAAATAAATGTGGCCCTAAACAATCCAACTGAACAGCAGTGCTCAATGTACATACTGTACACATTGCAGAACTTGCCCTGAGCATGTATGTCAAGCTGTGTGTGTGT
>NW_015707051.1:0-246 GCF_001515625.1 Sinocyclocheilus rhinocerous
ACATCCCTAGTAAAAACCTTAAGTGAGTCCAGAGCAATTTGTGTTTACAATGAACAGTTTAGAGAACCATACCAAAGCAAACCGTACTCAGACCACCTCCCGAGATGACTTTGGTTCTCTTTAGAAGGGTCTGCAATATTTTGGAGTGCTGACATATGGGCCAAAACCAGCATAACGTGTTCAGACCCCTAAATTGACCAGGTGTGAAAACCAGTGGTGGAAAGAGTACTGAAAATTTGTACTTAA
>NW_015707052.1:0-246 GCF_001515625.1 Sinocyclocheilus rhinocerous
ACAATGCAATTAGATGCACATCAGTGCATCACAGAAGAATTCTGTCATTTTTACATATAAAAACATATATTGTTTTTGATGACATTCTGTAGTGCAAATGACAGTAATGGAAATGGTATTGGCCTCCTTTGTCTTAAGTCTAATTAAATATAGTATTTTGTGTATCCCAAATACAAACAATTAAATAATATCTTCATAATTTTTTGCATCATTTGATGAAATGATTGGAAAAATATGTACAATGAA
>NW_015707053.1:0-246 GCF_001515625.1 Sinocyclocheilus rhinocerous
TGGTAAAATAATCCATGTGACATCAGGGGTTCAACCGTAATTTTCTGAAGCTACGAGAATACTTTTGTACGCAAAGAAATAACGACTTTATTCAACAATTCGTCTCCTCCGCGTTAGCTGCACCACACGGATAAGTTGTTTTCGTTCAAATCAAAGCGTAAATAACGTAGAAAACGTATCCGTGTGGTGCAGCTGACACAGCAGCATATGCTGTTTGCGTTCAGTGGATACTCTCCAAAATGGCGC
>NW_015707054.1:0-246 GCF_001515625.1 Sinocyclocheilus rhinocerous
CAATTAATCGCAACATGAAAATTTGATACCGGCATAACCCTAATTTCAACAAAACAAAACAAAACAAAAAACAAAACAAAACAAAACAAAAAACAAAAAACAAAACGGCTTTCAACATTGTAATACATTACAGGAAAACATTACATTTTAAAATATATTAAAATTGAAAGCAGGATAAATATTGTATTGTACAGTATAAAATATTGTAAAAACAATATATAACTATATATATATATATATATATAT
>NW_015707055.1:0-246 GCF_001515625.1 Sinocyclocheilus rhinocerous
AACACAGGCTAATTTTAATTTTTGGGTGAACTAACCCTTTAACAAGAATGAACACAGATGTCTGACATTCAGTTACAGAGCAATTTGCACTATATATTGTTACTTAAGACTAGATTGCAAATGAATGTTGAGAAATGGGCTTCAATGCGCTTTGTCATTGCCTGCAAAAAATAAAAAATAAATAATGCATTGTGCACACACTGTCAAGTGGTTTCACCATTTACAAAGTTTCAGTGTGCAGAACTC
>NW_015707056.1:0-246 GCF_001515625.1 Sinocyclocheilus rhinocerous
GCCTGTGTCGCCTTCTCATTAAATGGACCCAAAATCATTTGATAACCCATTCTGGGGGTCCACCAATTATCGGTTTACCTTATCTGTATCGTATTTGATACTAAATTATCAACATCACATGACTAGTGATACACGTGTAACACACACACACACACACATATAAAATCATGTTTAAATGTGAGTATCAAATATGATACATCGGGCTTTTAAGAAATGTTCATTTGTAATCTCTCAGTCATCATTGTA
>NW_015707057.1:0-246 GCF_001515625.1 Sinocyclocheilus rhinocerous
ACACAAGAAACAGAAGGAATCCAGGAGCAAGGGGTAGCACAACACATAGACACAAACAATAGCAGACCAAGGACCAGGGGAGAACACAGGACATGGAAACTAATGAGGAACTAAATCAGGAGACAGAAACACAGGGAATTCAAAACCAAAACAGAACATGACCGTGACCGTGACACCCAGAAAGTTGGGTTAAACATTTAACCCAACTGCTGGGTCAAAACAACCCAGTCACTGGGCATGTCCATA
>NW_015707058.1:0-246 GCF_001515625.1 Sinocyclocheilus rhinocerous
ACACACACACACACACATAAGAACAATGTTCACCAGCAATGATGGGTGACATGACCAAAATATTATATTATGAGTACAAGTAACGGCTTATGACACATTTCTGATTGAATAAGACACTGTTGTAAAAGCAGCCTTAAAAAACGGAACTCTACTTGGTTTTGTGCCTAATTTCTGAACTTTCTTCGCTCCTGCTTCAGACAATCGCTTGAGTCGCATCGAGTCGGTTCACGCAGAGGACACACACAT
>NW_015707059.1:0-246 GCF_001515625.1 Sinocyclocheilus rhinocerous
ACACCTGTTTTACACACGTCACTCAAACACAGAACCAGGAAACAGCAATCATATGAGTTCAGGGAAAGATAAACTGAAGTGTAGTTGAGCTGTTGTGTGTTTGTGTCTCTGTGTTCAAGCAGTAAAATGGCAGGAGCCAGAGTTTTTCAGGATGAGTTTATGTGTTCAGTGTGTCTAGATCTCCTGAAGGATCCAGTGACGATCCAGTGTGGACACAGTTACTGTAAGAGCTGTATTACAGGCTGC
>NW_015707060.1:0-246 GCF_001515625.1 Sinocyclocheilus rhinocerous
AATAATCAATGATTGGGGTGATTTTGTAGGTGAGTAAATCAGCATTGAAAATAAACAAATTACAAGCATAGATAAATATAATAGTACAAAGATACAAATGAAATAAGCGCTTTATATTTTTTCCAGGCAAGTCTAACAGTATTCAGGTACAGAAATTGAATAATCAATTGTAAAATAACACTGCATAGTCTTCACTGTATAAACTAAATCTATTAATTTATGTCTGTTAAAGCTACAAAAGGAATT
>NW_015707061.1:0-246 GCF_001515625.1 Sinocyclocheilus rhinocerous
ACACACAGCACCCCCAACCGAAAACATCTTCCCGCGCCCCTGATTCATTCCTACATATCGGAGAGACCCTACATATCGGAGAGAGTTGTTTCTCACGCCTCCTCGCTCACGCGGGTTGCCAGATTGAGGACACACAACGGGAACAAGCGCAATTTACAATGGAAGGCGATTTATCCACGTTTTCTGGTCATAGAAGTTTTCAGATGGATGCATAAATTCAGCTAACAAAACATGATTTAAAAAAAA
>NW_015707062.1:0-246 GCF_001515625.1 Sinocyclocheilus rhinocerous
GACACTCCCTGTTAAAAGTGAGTGACATTATACGTTGTCATGCTCCCATGGCTGGAGACGAGGACCTCATTAAATCGTCAGAAGCGTTCCAGAAACTTTATCAGGCAAAATGGTCAGAGTACATTTGACACTGTGCTCTGAGTACTATTAGTGATTTGAAGTACAATAAACCAGATAATCTACCACTCACTGAAGACATCAAAAAACTTCACAAGCATCTTGACAAAAGTGCAGAATTGGCAACTG
>NW_015707063.1:0-246 GCF_001515625.1 Sinocyclocheilus rhinocerous
ACATTGTGCAAAATATTTTCCATGAGTCACGTTTCTCACTTCTTAGCAGTCATCTTTCCTTCAAATGCACCTTGAACATTGAATTCGGACCATGTTTGTGGGTCTGTTAGTTTCTTTGGATAGCTTAGCTGCAAGGCATAAACAAGGCTCATCAGGTAGGTGCAAGCATGTGCTACACTGGGAACAGCAAAGAGGACCTCTGCTCCCTCGAAGGCTATTTCAGTTTGCTTCTCGAGACCTCCATCC
>NW_015707064.1:0-246 GCF_001515625.1 Sinocyclocheilus rhinocerous
ACACACACACAGACGGACACACACACAGACGGACACACACACAGACACGCACACACAGACACAGACAGACACACACGCACACACAGACACAGACAGACACACACACAGACACAGACAGACAGACACACACACACACGGGCATTTTTACCTTTATAAAGCCATTTTTTTCAAAAAAAAAACAAAAAACATTTAACCAGTCAGTTAGAATAATAAGACATTTGGGTTGTTACCAAGCAAATGAAATCA
>NW_015707065.1:0-246 GCF_001515625.1 Sinocyclocheilus rhinocerous
ACCACTCAGCAATGTTTGAGCATAGCAAAGGCCTAGCAACCACCCTGAAAACCATAACTTAGCAACACCCTAGAAACCACACAGAACACCTGAGTAACCGCTCAGCAATGCTTGAGCACAGCAAATGCCTAGCAACCACCCTGAACACTTAAGAACTTAGCAACACCTTAACAATCAAGAAGTACACCTTAGTAACCACTTAGCAACACTTGAGCACAGCAAAGGCCTAGCAACCATCCTGAACAC
>NW_015707066.1:0-246 GCF_001515625.1 Sinocyclocheilus rhinocerous
ATGACTTAACTATGACCACGACACTGCATGCACATAGTTTATTTCACGCTTTGATATGAAAGGATATAGGCTACAGCACACGCCGGCGCCTTTGTGCTTGCAATTGAAGAGCACGCACTGCGAGCACAGTACCTTTTCCGCGCTCTCTTGACTCGCGCCTGGCGCTGAAGTGAAGTGAAGTGGAGTGCGCGTCTGAATGGATCCCGGAATGGATATTCCAGCTGTTCTACTCCTCTGCCTGGAGCA
>NW_015707067.1:0-246 GCF_001515625.1 Sinocyclocheilus rhinocerous
AGTAAAACCATCATGCCATTAAAGTACTCTGAAATATGAAATGTCATTTGTTATCAACTGAATTGATCACAGATTTAACTAGTCATGAACCTCTCTAGTTCTGCTTCAGATCCTAGTGAGCTGCTTCGCTCCCTACATAGACAGCACAGTTTAAGAACAGACGATCTGGCTGCTTTATTAACATGAGAAACAGCAGTGGATCACCACTTACACAAACACCTCCATCTGTACAGAGGCTCTCACTGA
>NW_015707068.1:0-246 GCF_001515625.1 Sinocyclocheilus rhinocerous
TATTGAGGCAAAAGTTGTAGTTAATGGTTTGTTAATAACGAGAACTGGACCTTAAAATAAAGTGTGACCAATATTTTTAATGTTTTAATTACATTAATTGTTCATTCATTTATCTTTCATTTTCAAAATAAAATATAATTAATTTAAAAAAGATTTTTATCTGTGTCTCACATTTTGTGACAAATAAATGTAAAAATAGATCAAATGATCATACTTGTTTTATTCATGGGAAGTATAAGTTTATTC
>NW_015707069.1:0-246 GCF_001515625.1 Sinocyclocheilus rhinocerous
ACATGTACTTGCAAAGTTACTTATAGTCAGTAGAATGTCTGCTGGACGAACATCAAAATAAAGTGTTAGCAGACATTAAGCAGGCAGTCTACTAATATTCTATTGACATGTAGTTGCAAAATTGCTTTTAAGAATGTCTAAAGGGGACCATCAAAATAAAGTGTTAACAAAAATATTACTTACTACAAAATTATGTTTGATAGGTGATTTTTGGCATCTTTTGACATGGAGTATGCCAGAATGTAA
>NW_015707070.1:0-246 GCF_001515625.1 Sinocyclocheilus rhinocerous
ACAGAGCTGGGTGACATGTCTTTAATATTTTAGAGTGGTCTTGCTGTAAATGTAGAAGCAGCTGTTTCCTCCCCGTTGTAAATTTGGAGTTTTTAATTTGTGATTGACAGCTATTGGATTTGCTGTAAATTACAAAAATGAATATGGAAGCGATGGAACCGACGGCCAGGAAGGGGGGAGGAGAGGGGCATTTGACACCGTTCACGGATGAATAGATTTATGTGCACCCAAATGTGAGGTATTTAC
>NW_015707071.1:0-246 GCF_001515625.1 Sinocyclocheilus rhinocerous
AACAGCAGCCCGTGTCTGTGAGCGCAGTCATAGTGACACACAATTTGAAGCTGCCAGTGGCAGCACCTGCTCCGATCTGCTTAGAATAGAGCCACTCGATGTAAAGAGGGACACTGATCCTTACGTGCAAGAAACGGATCGAAGCACAGCGGGGAGAGCGAGTATGCAGGCTCTGTGTCGGCGTGAGATCAGTCAACCCGGTTGCTTATTTCCTGACTCCGCTGTTTCCCTCTCCGAGGCTCGCTG
>NW_015707072.1:0-246 GCF_001515625.1 Sinocyclocheilus rhinocerous
ACAAATATGTGGGTGGATTTTGATGTGAGAAGACAACAGGGGATGAGACATTATTATGGATTATGGAGTATTTTGGCCTGAAGCAATGGTTTAAAGTTATAACACCTTAATTACCTTAAGGAATTGTTTATTGCAAATAAGCAGCTTTTCCCTTCACAAGATGTTAACTGATGGACTGGAATTGGTGTGGATTACTTGTGTATTACTGTGATGTTTTAATCAGCTGTTTGGACTCTCATTCTGACG
>NW_015707073.1:0-246 GCF_001515625.1 Sinocyclocheilus rhinocerous
ACAGGAAAAACCCCACTCCTGGACGGTCATGGCCTGCTGCCAGGGTCAAGGAGGAGGCCATTGCTCGTGTGGCTGCTGCTGGAGGGGACACCGGAAATTGGCAGCTAGTGCTAAGCGAGAGCGCCCTGCAGTTTGGCCAGTACCGTGGGAAAACCTTTAAATGGTTGTTATCTAATGATGTTGGATATGCAGCCATGGTGCTGGCCTCTCATCGGCAGGAGCGGGAGCGTGGAGACATGTCCACAG
>NW_015707074.1:0-246 GCF_001515625.1 Sinocyclocheilus rhinocerous
ACAGGGCACATGCTCCTCTCCTGTTCACCTGCTGAACCTGCGCCCCCCGCTCCAACAGGAAGCTGCACACCTCCATCTTCCCCCGTCCTGCGGCCGCAGTCAGAGCTAAGACAATAAAGAGAAATGCAAACATGCATTATGAGTTTCAATTGAATGTCACAAACTATTTAAAATAAATAATAAAAAGAGGCACATATAATGCATGTTATAGTTTTTTGGGGAAATTCTGCAAGAGCTTTGCAGGTG
>NW_015707075.1:0-246 GCF_001515625.1 Sinocyclocheilus rhinocerous
GGAAATTTGTTTAAAAATCATATCACCGTTATTGAAAAAAATTATTTCGTGATACATATTGATATTGAATTATTGTCCAGCCCTATATCAACTCTAGGAAAGAAATATTTCCGTGGCTACAGAAAATACTGTAATTTTTTTTGCATGAATGCATTAGAGTATTAATGCATTAGAGCATGTAGTAAGGATCAAAACCGTAACGGGACAATTCATTTGCAAGGCAGAATCAGAAACTCATGTAATTTG
>NW_015707076.1:0-246 GCF_001515625.1 Sinocyclocheilus rhinocerous
TTTCTTAAAAGTCCTAAAAATCCTAAAAATCACCAGTAAATTTCATTGTATTGAAAAGTGTGGCTCAGTGATTCTTCAATATTTTAACTAAAGATCATAACTCGTATGGGGTTTTGTCTAAATTCTTAGTCTCCATCACTATCCCACTGATGTTGTCTGTGGTGTTGTCAGGTCGGTATGGTCTCTGCTCTACCCCACCTGGTCATGACCATCATAGTGCCAATCGGCGGTCAACTGGCTGACTTC
>NW_015707077.1:0-246 GCF_001515625.1 Sinocyclocheilus rhinocerous
TTGAAAATGGGTCAAATTCAACAATTTGCACATGGAGCCGCATTGAGATCTCTATATCTGTAGGACCAAAGAAAAGTTTGTTTAATAGTTTAATATTTAAAATCTTTAATGTTTGAAAAAAGTTATATGCATATTAAGAATATTTTGGCACTCAGACAGGCATGTTCTATGCAATTGTTTTGATAGAATGAAACAAGATGCATTTCTAGTTTCAACTTTTTGTTCTTCAGACATTTCCATCTCAGC
>NW_015707078.1:0-246 GCF_001515625.1 Sinocyclocheilus rhinocerous
TCATCATGCAGCGAATACTTTTGGACTCCAGATTTGTTTTTTGATATTTGTTTGACTCCGTGTCAGCTCACATATCGTTAAAACAACAATTATGATATTATTGTAAATTATAAATATCGCACATCCTTTTTTACACCAAATATTGTGGTTATATATTGCTCATGTTATCCACACCTAGTTCTCATATATATATATGTGACTCTGGAGCACAAAAGCAGTCTTAAGGCGCTGGGGTATATTTGTAGC
>NW_015707079.1:0-246 GCF_001515625.1 Sinocyclocheilus rhinocerous
ACTCGTCATCGAGGTCCACAGCATGTGGGGACCAAAGATGGAGGGATTTCAGGACTTTCTTACAGGCATCGTGGTGGTGTCCAACCCAAGAGAGATCATGAGCAGTTTCGCAGTGCCCTCGTCAGCATTATTATGTGGGTTTGACTTGCATAAAGATGAGTTCTTAATGACAATTTGTACCTGTCACATATAGTGACAGGTCACACACTGAGGAAGGCTTTGAGCCGAAACGTTTGTGTCTTTTCC
>NW_015707080.1:0-246 GCF_001515625.1 Sinocyclocheilus rhinocerous
ACTTCGCTGGCCTCCCGTAAGGAGGTCCTCCATGGAGCCTGGTGCTGATCCCTCCACAGAGGAGGCCACAGTAGCACAGTCCCCATGACCTCCACCACCTCCAGAGGAGGAAAGTTCAGAACTGGTGGAGGGAAAGCCAAAGGTTTTCTCAGCCCCGTCCAGTCTTTGCTCCAGGGAAAAGCCCAGAGCATTGAGACGGTCCTTTAGCATGCGGTTTTCATTCTTAAGCAGGTTGAGCTCTCCACG
>NW_015707081.1:0-246 GCF_001515625.1 Sinocyclocheilus rhinocerous
ACTTTACATTTTTCAGATAAGACAAACATTACCAAACAGCACCAGAGGGCTAAAAAAAAATAAAAATAAAAAAATTTACATTTAATTGAATCTTCAGACGCAAGTAGATAAACTGCAAAAATAAAATCAGGCGAATGATATAAACCAACTCCTCAGTAAAATCCTTTTGAATATAGAGAGGACTAAAATTGATTATTTTGGTTTATACAAGTGCAACAGAAGTGGAGAAAAATCTCTTTAAAAGAT
>NW_015707082.1:0-246 GCF_001515625.1 Sinocyclocheilus rhinocerous
TATATATATATGTATATTATACTGAGGGACTGAGGGATAGCTTTTCCCCCCAGGCTATCAGACTAATGAACAGTCAGAACTAATACACCCCACAGCACCCTACAGCATACTCCCACAATACGGTATGCCACAGACTGCACTGTAACTCCAACACAGTTCAATACTGGACTATACATTGTAACAGATCGGCCAGGCTCCACAACCACCCAATCACAACGATCCCTCTCACCTGAGTTCTGAGCACCA
>NW_015707083.1:0-246 GCF_001515625.1 Sinocyclocheilus rhinocerous
ACTGTGGAGAACCTGTAGATGCTCTGGGTGGTGCTCATTTTGGACCAGCATAAGGACCAATCTGGATGAGTACTGTCATGTGTACTGGATCAGAGCCCACACTGAAGAACTGTGGCTCAGCAGAAGGGTTTAGATATGACTGTAGAGAAAGTGGAAATGCTGCAGTAATCTGTTCAGGTAAACTGCTTCAAATCTGTCCTCACACTGTAAAAAAAATTCTGTAGTTTTTACAAAGTAATTTTGGCA
>NW_015707084.1:0-246 GCF_001515625.1 Sinocyclocheilus rhinocerous
ACGCATCCTGTTCTCCTCTTCATCTTGATCCAGGTTGCCGTCCGGCCACCAGAGCAACCTTAGGAAGTCTGCATCCTCAATAGGTACTCGAACCTGATAAAACATTGATTCAATATCAGCCATCATTGCGATCGGCTCTTCACAGAATCTTTCAAAGAAAATTCTTGGTAAGATGCATTACAGTCAAAGACAACGCGGATTTTCTTCTTCTGATGATAAACCCCGTGGTGAGGAATGTACCACACC
>NW_015707085.1:0-246 GCF_001515625.1 Sinocyclocheilus rhinocerous
ACAGTGCCTGTGGCATATTATCTAAAGTAAACCACCAACTGCTATATATCTCTCTGACTCTCTAGATGAATCACATAAAAACACATCCGGCTCATATTTAAACCCAAACTCAAAAGAAAAGAAAAGACATGAAATGGAACAATTTTAACATATAAAATGGAAGTATTTTTGTGCTATATATATATATATATATATACACTGTATATATATATATTACAATTATTAACAACATTGTTACAATACAAC
>NW_015707086.1:0-246 GCF_001515625.1 Sinocyclocheilus rhinocerous
ACGCAATAAACACTTTTTTCTCACTTCCGCTGACTGTCATACACGAAAGCCGTTCCGGCGGGACAGCGATATCTTTATATTATTTCCACAACTCAAGATTTGGACTCGTTGCGGTTTATTTATTTTTAGATTGTTTTGTTTGTTGTTCAATATCTGGCAACGCCGGAATTTAAACTGACAGTAATCAAAACGACCAGGTTGAAAACAGCACGGGCAGGTTATTCCTGACAGGATGCAATTCGGTAA
>NW_015707087.1:0-246 GCF_001515625.1 Sinocyclocheilus rhinocerous
ACTCGCGTTACTTGTAATGCGTTACCCCCAACACTGCTAATATGTGCATTTAAAGCATTACTATAGACCCTTTAAGTACAAATGTGTACCTTTTGAAAAGGTACCGCAGTGACAACTTTTGTACCTTTTTTACAGATTATACTGTACACTGTTATGCAGAATTATTTCTGAGATGGTATTATGTATAATAAAATTCTAATATTATTTTTCACTTTCCATTGGCTCTGTCAATGGCCCCCATGTGAT
>NW_015707088.1:0-246 GCF_001515625.1 Sinocyclocheilus rhinocerous
ACACACACAAAAATAATAAATAGATATAAAAACATTTCCCCACCAAACTAGGGTTCCAGAGTTGATGCAAAGCTAATTATTAATGGAGTCATTAAAATATAAAAAATAATTCTAAAATAAAAACAACACATAAAATACTTAATTTTTCTGCATGTCATGTGTCCATTAACTAATTAAAACAAATTAACTATTTATGTGTGCGTGAGTGAGTGAGTGTGTGAGTGAGTGAGTGAGTGTGTGTGTGTG
>NW_015707089.1:0-246 GCF_001515625.1 Sinocyclocheilus rhinocerous
ACGGGGCAGTAGATGGTGCCCTCGGACAGAGCGCCGGGATACACGTGCAGCGTGAACTCCGAGTCCTCGTAACGGCGACGCCCTCCGGCGTCATGGCAACTCATGATGCTGCTGCAGCAGCTCCCATCAGCACCAGACGCTCCGCCAACACAAGCCTCGCCCGACGGATTCACGACATCCCACCTGCGGACAGACCAAACACAACCGTCAGTCAGAACGAAACTACGGTCCAGCAGTTTAAAAAAA
>NW_015707090.1:0-246 GCF_001515625.1 Sinocyclocheilus rhinocerous
TGGACGGCGTAGCTTCAAGGTATTCGATTGGTTATTGTCTGGCGTTTCGAAATGACAACTGGCCAATGGCTGTGCGTCTCATGTTTTCAAAGGCCCAAAAATCATACATTTACGCACAAAGACCCATAATTGTTACTTTAATTCTCTCTGAATGAGTAGAGTTGGACTTATGGAACTAAAAAAAAAAAAGAAATATAGATATTTTCTAACAATTATTTTGTATGCATTATGTAACTGTAAATATTT
>NW_015707091.1:0-246 GCF_001515625.1 Sinocyclocheilus rhinocerous
AATGAATGCAGCCTTGGTATAAGGATAAGAGACTTCTTTCAGAAATTTATTTTAATTATTCCAAACTTTTTACCCGGTATATACTGTATAAATAATGCCATTATAAATTTGTATATCTTTCATTGATTTTATTTCAGTCTTCCTTTCTTGTAAACACCATTCATATGATAATCCAAATTATGTTCACAGAGAACAATAATAAGTGTTAGTCATAGAAACGACTAACGCCCTCAACACATGACAGTT
>NW_015707092.1:0-246 GCF_001515625.1 Sinocyclocheilus rhinocerous
AAAAAGACAGAGAAATATGAAATTGTCTGGCTATTTAATTCTAACAAAAAATCTTTTTAATTCTGACTGAAATTATTTGAATCATGTCATAATAATTGACTTTAATTAAGCTGATATAAGACACACTATTTATACTGCACATGTAGTATGGATATATTACCCAGAAAGCCTCTTTATCATTCTTTATATAGAAGCTGCATATACAGTAAAGATACGTTGGTCCATATGCACATGCACACACACAAG
>NW_015707093.1:0-246 GCF_001515625.1 Sinocyclocheilus rhinocerous
ACTTGCTGGAAGACCTGCCAAGAGAGCATTGCAATAGTCCAGCCTTGACTTTGCGACAAATCTGTAGGGTTTGCCCAAACCTTATTTAGTTTCTGAGACTCGCGGGGCCTCTCTTTCCCAGCGCACACACCTCTTTCTCTGCATCTGCTCTGTTCATCGAGTGGTGGAGAGGAGCAGTGCTTTCAGTTAAAACAGATATTATATGTTGCTTCTCTAATTTTGCATGCAAGTATAGCCGAAATCACA
>NW_015707094.1:0-246 GCF_001515625.1 Sinocyclocheilus rhinocerous
CAAATAATGTTATTTTTAGCAACATCATATGACCCCTTTAAAATCTACAAGTTGAAAAGTTTGTGTTTGCAAGAGTCCCAGTATAAACAACGAGGCTGTAAAAGCGGACTAGTGAGAAGATGAGTTTTCCTTTTTGGCTTTATAATGTTTATTCAGTCACTCCATTTTTTTTTTTATGATTCAGCAATTGTGGAGCACAGTGCAAAATCAACAAAATGATGTTGTTTTTTTGCGATCCTTCATAAT
>NW_015707095.1:0-246 GCF_001515625.1 Sinocyclocheilus rhinocerous
TGCGCGTGGCTGTGACGTCATTGCCGGTGCCGCTGGCAATAAAAGAATCGGCTCGTGATACTGACCGGCCGGTCACCGATCCGGGACGGTCATGCGAAAAATCGGCCGATTCCAATCACTGGCCGGTCAATCGGTGCAATCTCTAACACAGATTACTGTGAATTTCAAGTAGTGTTATCTTAATATCACTGCTATAATGTGATATATCAGGGGTGGCGAACGTCGGTCCTGGAGAGCCGCAGCCCT
>NW_015707096.1:0-246 GCF_001515625.1 Sinocyclocheilus rhinocerous
GTGGAGACTAGCAAGGACCCCCAAGGCCCCAGTGACGTCAGCTACCTCCACCTCATTCCCACCTAGCGTTCCCCTGGCCCTGCCTTCTTCTCACACACATACTATCTTCGAGTAATTGATAAATCCCAAACCTTTCACCGTTCTGCCTCCAGAGAAATCCTACATCTGGACAGATCCTGTTTTTCTATGGGGAATAAAGGATAAATTTTTTGGCAAACAAAGGGGATTTACAATTAAAATTAAAAC
>NW_015707097.1:0-246 GCF_001515625.1 Sinocyclocheilus rhinocerous
TTGTCAGGCGTCTGGAGAACAGTTTTACCAAGACAGGCAGCTGTGGAGAAAAAAAAAACAACAGTGTATACCAGTGTAAAACAGGATATAATCATATGGAGTGCAGATTTGTTTGTTGTTATTACCTGTAAATATCATTATGCATACAGATACACTAAGGAATGTGTTCATCGTGATTTCTTTCACCAAGTGCTTCTGCTACGCATTAATGACATGAGTGAGAGGAAGTGATGTCAGCTATATCTC
>NW_015707098.1:0-246 GCF_001515625.1 Sinocyclocheilus rhinocerous
ATATATACAATTTACGACACATACTATATGTGAATATGATGCATACAAAATATATATATATATAAAAATAACATATCCCATTTATTAAACTGCCTCTACACTAATGCTGAATATCAAACCAATTAGCAGACTGAGACAAGAATACCCTACAACAGACTACAGAGCTTAGGTTAATTTCCAAATATTAGGGTTGCAATCAACATCTAAATCTAATTGTGTATAAGTGACGTTCATTAGTAAGTGTTA
>NW_015707099.1:0-246 GCF_001515625.1 Sinocyclocheilus rhinocerous
ACGTAACGCCGTTACATGTAACTAGTTACTCCCCAACACTGAACATAAGGTGATAACACTCACAGTCTGATGAAGAAAATAACATGCATTAGTGCACTACACAACATGAATTATCTTTGTTCACAAATGTGTTTTTAATATGTAATAACTGTCCAATAGTTCTGTTAAGGCAGGGTGCTCAGTATCTCTATATTCGGACGATTGTTTCTCATGTGAAATAAATCTGCACCTCAGTGATGAATCTCA
>NW_015707100.1:0-246 GCF_001515625.1 Sinocyclocheilus rhinocerous
ATATATACACAAATTTAAAAAGCCCATTAAAATGAATGTGTTATTCACGTTGCAGAATTTTATAAATTGCCAGCAAATTTCACTGTAAATACTCAACACATTGGCCCAGGCTAAACCATTCTAATATGACTTGTTTTTGTTTGTTTATTATCAAAACACACCTAGGGTTGGGTATCGTTTGGGGTTTTTTTTTTTTCGATGCCGGTGCCAAATCGATACTTTTAAAACGGTTCCAGTGCCTAAACG
>NW_015707101.1:0-246 GCF_001515625.1 Sinocyclocheilus rhinocerous
ATATTTCTGTCGTTATTTACTCACCCTCACGACTGTAAAGGACTAAAACACGGAAACATTTCTCACAATATCTTATTTTGTGCTCCACAAGAAACTCCGTTATTCGCTCAAAATCTTCCCGCCATAAATTCAAACGTGCCTATATTATAATCAGGAGCAAGAGCCAATGAAATTTGAGCTCAGTTCCCGCGCTTCGGGTGTTTATCGTGATTTGAATGGATGATTTTCAGTGAAGCATAAGAATTA
>NW_015707102.1:0-246 GCF_001515625.1 Sinocyclocheilus rhinocerous
ATAAAAGCCGCTAAAAGGGTCTGAAAGTTGCTAAATCTAGTGCTATTGTAGATACAGTGATGGAGATTTACTACTGATTACAGAACCTGCTTTACTGACAAGATGCGCATGAAAACTGCATTTGATTAATCGTGCAGCCCTAATACAAACATCAAACATTTAGATAAAGCACATTTATTCTGTGTCTTTTTGCAAAACATTCGTTTTATAAATATCTGAAAGTACACTCTTAACATCAGTCAGTCA
>NW_015707103.1:0-246 GCF_001515625.1 Sinocyclocheilus rhinocerous
ACGTCTGAGAAATATTAGTGATTAATCTGCACAGGAGCAAGAAATGATGAATTCTGGCAGGTAATTGCCTAACAGTGTCCAATATCTCGAATGCAATAAAGTATTTTTGAAAACAACAATAAACATAAAGCGATCAAAACATTCAGGGTTCCTGCAACTTATATTGAATGAATTTCCATGACTTTGTCCATGCAGATGTGGTTAATATCCGAACATTAATAGAAAAAATGACATTGAAAAAAATAC
>NW_015707104.1:0-246 GCF_001515625.1 Sinocyclocheilus rhinocerous
ATATGATCTGGAAAACCAATCTTTTTGCATACACCTTGCACTTACTAAACAATTCCTTGCACACTTTATTCAAGGAAATTAGTGATCGAGGAATAAAATAATTACTAAATAACAAAAAGTTGCAGCTAACGATCAACTACTACTGTCCCTGCTTGCGCCTGAAAGCAATTTCACCATTTTCTTTATGCAATTATTTATTTATTTTCTTTTGATTTTGTGAGATTCGACTATTCGTTTCTGAAATGA
>NW_015707105.1:0-246 GCF_001515625.1 Sinocyclocheilus rhinocerous
TCTCAAATATGATCATCAGGCTTTTGAGGAACGTTTATTTGTTCACCTCTCACTCATCATTGGATTGCATTGCACTATATGTTTTTTATCATAAAACTAAGCATTTAAATATCATCTTACTAAGACATATTTTTGAAGACATAGAGTGACGACTGATATTTATATACATATCTTACATTACAGCTTACGTTTTGACCATAAAACTTTCAGCATCTGCACCAAATCGCATATATTTGTTCAGTTTGG
>NW_015707106.1:0-246 GCF_001515625.1 Sinocyclocheilus rhinocerous
ATAGAAACATTTGATGCTTATTCAAACACAAATATATGCACTGGAGCATTTGTCAAATCTGTTTCACCAATATTCCACTATTACAGTTTCAACTGATGGTGCTCTTGCTTTCGTTTAAGGGTGCTTGGTACCCCTCTAGACACCCATAGAACTGGGTTTGTCTTGATGTGTCATCCTCAAGTAAAATTATCAAGTAAAATTACATCTTTATTTTTCATATTCCATATTTCATGTAAAAAATAAATT
>NW_015707107.1:0-246 GCF_001515625.1 Sinocyclocheilus rhinocerous
AACAGTTTCTTAGTATATGAGACCATGAGCCGCACTCTAAAAAAATAGTCTTCTTTTTACATTTTATTTTACATTCATCACCAATAGGAAAAAACACAAACGTTTCGGCTCAAGGCCTTCTACGGTGTGTAAAGCAATTCAATCCCTCCACCCACTTTTTAAATTATTAATTATATCGTTGTCATTATTAATTAGTCAGTGTTCAATCACTAAAAACACACGTATTCCATTTAAATACTGGACAAT
>NW_015707108.1:0-245 GCF_001515625.1 Sinocyclocheilus rhinocerous
TTCCACGACATTCTAATTTATTGAGATGCACCTGTATTTGCATGTCTATGACAGCGCACATTTGTATTAGGCTGCATGTCAAACCCACACTACAAAACAATCAAAGAATCATGTAAAATCCAGTAAACCCTGAAAAGATTATTTGTGACATTAGAAAAAAATATATAGATATAATAATGTATAAAACTAAATTGAACAATAATCTCTTAAATATTTTTCTACTTTCATTTAACATTTTCATTTCA
>NW_015707109.1:0-246 GCF_001515625.1 Sinocyclocheilus rhinocerous
ATACATCGTCATCGCATCTCGTGTGCCACTGATAAGGCTGCCTGATGGCTGACGCAGACCTTAAATTCAAACGCAACGTTTTTGCATTCGAATGTGGATTTTTTTTTTTTATCCGACGAATATTCACAATTCGAATTTTTTTTTGACAGCCCTACTGTGTAGTAAATGTCGCTCCATCTTAACGCACGTGCTGGAGATTTCCTACTAATCACAGAACCGGCTTTACTGACGAGATGCGCATGAAAT
>NW_015707110.1:0-246 GCF_001515625.1 Sinocyclocheilus rhinocerous
ATCACAACATATGTTGGATGTGATCCTTATGTTATGAAGAGGAGCTATTTTTTAAACAAACTGAAGTACTTGCCTGCCATCGATGTGATAAATATGAGCAACTAACCCCTGCAAACAAACTATTATTTACCAAGTCAATCCCGCAATTATATAAGGGATGCGGGATATACGTCACTCCTGAAACTTTGCTGCATGTACAGGGCATGTAGCTATTGGTCCTGTTAGCAGCTGTGGTGGCTTCTGCCG
>NW_015707111.1:0-246 GCF_001515625.1 Sinocyclocheilus rhinocerous
ATCACAGATTAGCCGTGTTTGAACACCACAAGAGACGTGGCTCAAATTGGTTTCCGAGGGCTTCCCGTTTTCAGGTGATGCAACGGTCTTAAAATGACATGTCAAAAAAAACTGAAACTCACACGGAACAAGCACAGAAAACTAAAAACTGCTAAAGCAGAGTCAAACTGCATTACGCAGAGGGACACAATGTACTCCACAAAAAAATTAGGGCTGGCAGTTGAAGGAAAATTACATAATATCTAC
>NW_015707112.1:0-246 GCF_001515625.1 Sinocyclocheilus rhinocerous
ATCACTTGAACACAGATTCCACATTAAAGGCATCATCATTTATTTTATATTTTTTCAAAAATTTAGTGATATAATCTAATATTTAGTTAGTATAATGAGTCACATTACATATATATAGTAGATTAAACTAAAACAATATATACTGTACACCATAGCAAATCTTAGCCTTGTGATTGTTTATATCATCACAGAATGTAACTATATTATTGCCCAGCACTATATATAAAGTTGAATATATCCAACCTG
>NW_015707113.1:0-246 GCF_001515625.1 Sinocyclocheilus rhinocerous
AAGTTAATAAAATCTTATAACTCCATTGGAATTTATATAAGGAATATACATTTTTCTAATTATGCCAAGCTCTAAAATATTTGTAGAACTTGGGAGTAAAAAAAAAAAAACATATTTAAAAAAAATAAAACTTATCTTTAATCCTTATCCAGAAAATCATGGAAAACTGGAAATGTCATGGGGCCCTCAAATATTGTTGTGGACAATGGCAGACCTTGGAGTCAAAAAGTTGTTTTTTTTTTTAGC
>NW_015707114.1:0-246 GCF_001515625.1 Sinocyclocheilus rhinocerous
AAATGACATAAGTTCATAAGAAAATGTTTCATTTTCAAAAAAGATTTTATACAATTTATAAGCCATGTAAAACCAGAGTACAGTAATGCCACAACTTACCCATCAGTGTTCAGATCATCTTTTCTCCTGACAAAATCAATGTGATGGCAATATTTCCATCCACTGAATGCAAGCTTTTCCATATTCCAAGCAAGCTTGGTGACTTCATGTGCCTCTGCAAGTCATGAAAATTATGAAAATAAATCC
>NW_015707115.1:0-245 GCF_001515625.1 Sinocyclocheilus rhinocerous
TAATGTTCTTTTTAGCAACATCATATGACCCCTTTAAAATGGTTTGCATCATTCAGAATCACAAGAATCTCAGCTTTCCAAAGATTTTTTTTTTTGACTTGTTGTATGTCACGAAGTTAACCCTCAAAAACATGCAGTGTACCGCGGGCGGCACAGTGGAATGCTAACAGGTTAAAAATACAGCTTAAGTAGGGATGTAACGATTAACGGCGAGCCGGTTGAAAATCGATTCAAATATGTGACGA
>NW_015707116.1:0-246 GCF_001515625.1 Sinocyclocheilus rhinocerous
ATCTCAGATGGGATATATAATAAGTCTTCTGAATGTGTACAATAACTTTTGTGCAAAGAGCAGAGTCAAATTTCAGTCATTGGTTTCAGAAAAATGACATATGTCATGGGGGGTGATCAAATGATAACAGATGACAGTTTATTTTGGGGTGAAATTATAATACTTCACTGCCTGTCAAAAATAAAATGCCAAAGCTAAAAGGTCTAAACCTCCACCTGGAGGAACAAGGGTATATTTTCCTATTTT
>NW_015707117.1:0-246 GCF_001515625.1 Sinocyclocheilus rhinocerous
TTTAGGATATCTAACTTTGTCTGCCCCACTAGAAAATTACCAATTACATTCTGCTTTCTATTCTTTCTTATACTTTATACCCAGAATTATTTTTCACCATTCTCAGAAAAGTTATCTACATAAGTCAAGAAAGATTGAGCAAAGGATTTTTTAAGATCTCGATTACTTTCAATTATTTTTAAGATCCTCAATTATTTTCAACATTTCTGTCAGGACCACTATCATCAAAGATGATTGACAATTAGC
>NW_015707118.1:0-246 GCF_001515625.1 Sinocyclocheilus rhinocerous
AAAAAATATTAAGCCTTTATATTTTCCCAATCATTTCAGCCATCACTGTAGTGATGAACTTTGTAACTTGCTCACATACACCCTGCTGAGCCTTTTCCACTTCCAACTGTCCATAATACTTGGCGAATCTTTTACCGTCGCCGGCAGGTGATGTCAAAGCATGTGATCATCATCAGATGAGCTTTGCAGAAGTTGACCCGATTCTCCAGTCGTTCCGTGACAAACTCCAGAGCTTCTAAGTACTCC
>NW_015707119.1:0-246 GCF_001515625.1 Sinocyclocheilus rhinocerous
ATTATTTATACATTTATATAATATTAATTAATTAAATGTAAATATATATGTATGTAAATGTAAATGTATAAATAATGTGTATATTTACATATATATTTTTATGTATTTAATAATTTATATGCATTCTGATAAATTATTTATATAAATATATAATGTATGAATATATATTCTGTTCATCAGAATATATTTTATTTTATATTATTTTATTTTTAAAATTTCAATCTATGGTTTATGTGTGTGTGTGTA
>NW_015707120.1:0-246 GCF_001515625.1 Sinocyclocheilus rhinocerous
AAACTGAGCCGTATTGTCCGTACAGTATCTGTGACTTTACAAACGGCCACAGGTGTCGTTTCCCGACGTTCGATATTCGCAAGGGACCGTCTCTAAAGTTACATACGACATTAGTATTCACTTTTCTAAGTTAAATAGCATTTGAAGAGAATGACTTACAGTAACACAACCAACTGTAAAGTGTTCATATACCTCACTGTGGTGTGTGTGTGTGTGTGAGTCTGTGTGTGTGTGAGTGTGTGTGTG
>NW_015707121.1:0-246 GCF_001515625.1 Sinocyclocheilus rhinocerous
ATTAGGCTATGAAGGCAATTAAAGGCTCGGTATTATGATTTAAATTATTTATTAATAAATGTGCGATTAGTTGACTAATGCTTAAAATGAACGATTACTAGTCGACCAGAAAAATCTTTAGTCGGGGGCATCCCTAGCATTTATGTATATTAACAAACAAGATGTATATCATTTTTAATGAAATCAGAATTTTCATCCTTTTCCTATTTAGCGCCTAAACTCTGGAACAATCTACCTAACACTGTT
>NW_015707122.1:0-246 GCF_001515625.1 Sinocyclocheilus rhinocerous
AAAAATGTCAGCTTTATGTGATGTAATAACTAGATTTCCATATTTTATGAGTATATATTCTACTGGCATTCAATTGAAAAGTACCAGTGGTGAAATAGTAAATAGTTGTAAAAAAAACAAAACAAAAAAAAAGAACTAATTGCATTTATACTTACAGTAGAAATACTTGCTAATTAGAAAATTTGAGTACATGTAACTTTGAAATACACTAACAAATTTGGAAAAACAAAGTAGATCCCACTTGAA
>NW_015707123.1:0-246 GCF_001515625.1 Sinocyclocheilus rhinocerous
ATTCATTCATACATTTATTTATTGTATTTATTTATTTTTACTTTTAGCTCGATATGTTCATTATAAACTGTCATTGTGTGGAAATTTCATGTGTGGACTCATTCCTTTGATCTGGATTATATTAATAATTATATGTAAAGCCTCAGAACAGATCGCAGATGAAACTATTTTACAGTGTGCTGAATGCTGTATTTAAAGAGGAATGTCTGTAGTGTAATGCTTTAGTCTTCTCAGTCAAGTTCGGCT
>NW_015707124.1:0-246 GCF_001515625.1 Sinocyclocheilus rhinocerous
ATTATTTTAAAGGGGGGTGATTCTTTTCTATACCCACTGTATGTAGTATAATTTTATAATTTTATATATTATATCATATTATATTTAATATGGTACATAACATTGCTATATAGCTACTACATATATTAATTTATACTATATATAATATATGTGAATAAACAATTATAAAGAACAAATGCATTCAGTTAAAAGAAATTTTACATATACAGGTGCATCTCAATCAATTAGAATGTTGTGGAAAAGTTC
>NW_015707125.1:0-246 GCF_001515625.1 Sinocyclocheilus rhinocerous
CAGTAACAGCGTCCACACACACTCTCTCTACACAACACCTGAGGAAAACCATCAAATCTGTCTGGATGATCTGGATACAGCTGTTCTTCACGAGTGTATTCAATCACTCTGTTCTCTTCAGACAGTACCAGGTTTTTATTCACTGTATTTGGATCCAAAGTGAGCTGACGGCAATCTGATGAAGATAAAACACATTATCTGCATATATCAAGTAATACATGGCTTTCAAACATAAAAAAATAAAAC
>NW_015707126.1:0-246 GCF_001515625.1 Sinocyclocheilus rhinocerous
TGAGCACTAAATCACTGGTTGTTGTAGAGCAGAACATGATATTTTCCATGAAAAATTGATTAGATTGGTGAAAAGTGTCTCTGTATGAAGGGGATTGATAAATAAGACGGATTGATGATGTCAAATGTGAAGGAAAGTCGTTTCTAAGTGGGAGACAGGTTTATTGTCTTTAACTACAAAAAAAAAAAAAACTTTTATTCAGCTTTCATTTATTTCATTTTTAAACATTTTAATACTTCAACTTTA
>NW_015707127.1:0-246 GCF_001515625.1 Sinocyclocheilus rhinocerous
AAGGAAATGATGTAATGTGCCAGATATTGGACACATGGTTGTTTACAGGAACGTTATTTCATCACAGTGTGTAATTTCATTTTCAATGAGAAACAAAAGCTTTTCATTTAAAATTGAGTTTACATTCATTCCTGATGTTCACTGAGGCTGTTCTGTCTGTCATGCTGCTTATGAAAGAGGCCAGAACATTAGGCTACACTATATATGCAACAAGTTTTGGCTTCTCTTCATTGCATTAGGTTTATG
>NW_015707128.1:0-246 GCF_001515625.1 Sinocyclocheilus rhinocerous
ATTTCATCGTCAGCATCATACAAGAAAAATATCCTCAACTGCACAACTTTCACACTGAACTACACTGTCTGGATAAAGCTGCACTGGGTGAGTGTTGCACATGAACTCTCATCAACTCACCACTACAGCTCTAAGTGTGTGCATTTTTTAATTATTTATAAAATATCTTAAACTAAAATATTAAATAAAACTTATTTAAAAAAATAAAATATATATTATTATATATATAAAAAATAAAAAATATAA
>NW_015707129.1:0-246 GCF_001515625.1 Sinocyclocheilus rhinocerous
AAGTTTAATTTTAGTGTGTAAGCAATCGTAAAAAACTGTAAGACTGCTTTTGTGCTGCAGGGTCACATTTGGTGCTTCGCTTGTTTTAAATTCAGGGCCTTCCTCCAACCCTTCAAGCCCCTCGTCAGACAGTTTATTCACCGAGCCTAATTACAGTCTGAGATCTCCCACAATGCTTTGCACAGGTGTCGTCTCCCAGCTCCCATGTGTGTGTGTGTGTGTGTGTGTCTGTGTGTGTGTGTGTGT
>NW_015707130.1:0-246 GCF_001515625.1 Sinocyclocheilus rhinocerous
ATTTCCTCCAGGTACTGGAAGGCAGCATTATAATTAGAAATGACCGCACACCAGGTGTCCCACCAAAGACGCTCAATCCTCTGGTTGTGCACACTTCTGCCAGTGATAAAACTGTTCTTTTCTAGAAAGAAAAACCTCATACAATTATCATTACCTGGTTACAAAACATTTGCAAAAATTATTTATTGCTAACATTTTGTTTCTGACACCACATTGAGCAACTTGTCAGGTTTTTTTTTTTTTCTC
>NW_015707131.1:0-245 GCF_001515625.1 Sinocyclocheilus rhinocerous
AAGCACAGCTCACACAGAAGTCACTTTCAAAACAGCTTTCTGATGCTCAGCATAACAAATCCACCTGACCACCTTGAAGCAATCTGTCACCCTCATACAAAATTCCCAATTGCAGGGCTTTCTATTGAAATTCAAAGAACAATGGTAAATGTGACTGAGAGTGCCATAAAGTTGCTTTAAGTTTGGTTGTGTGGGCTGGGAAGTGGAAAATAATAATAATAATAATAATAATAATAATAATAATA
>NW_015707132.1:0-246 GCF_001515625.1 Sinocyclocheilus rhinocerous
ATTTCTTTTGTATTATTTATTTATTTGATTTGTGATTTGTTTTAAAATTTCAGTGTAGTTTTGTTATTTGACATATTTCAATTTAACAAAGACATGTGCAACATGCATGCCTGAGAAATAATACAAGGACACCTTTTCATTTAGAATTTGTCTTAAATCTCATTTTGTAAAGAAAATTGTATTGTGAAATCGGTATTGTGAATCGTATCGCATCGTGAGTTGAGTAAATCGTAGTAATGTTATGTT
>NW_015707133.1:0-246 GCF_001515625.1 Sinocyclocheilus rhinocerous
ACAGTATTTCATTATGGTTACACTTGAATTGGTTACAAAATAGATAAAGGATGGTAAAACATAAACAGTTAAATGTACCCAGCATGTACACTGTAAAAACTTTTTATATGATCTATTCAATTCTTTTGGTTAAATAGTTTTACACTAAAAAAATATTGAGTACATTTTAAAGATGTGAAATCATTGAAATATACTTTAAGAGTCAAGTAAATGTAACAAAAAAATAAGTAGATTCAAATAATTAGA
>NW_015707134.1:0-246 GCF_001515625.1 Sinocyclocheilus rhinocerous
TTTTTGTTCAATTCTCATGTCTTTTAAAGATTTTATTTATTTTCACAACTTTTTGTTCATTTTCATTACTTTTTTATATTTTATAAATTTTTATGACTTTGATGTTTTGTTAAATTTTCATGACTTTTTCAAGATTTTGTTCATTTTCATGACCTTTTCGATATTCTATTCAATTTTCATGACTTTTTTCCAATTTTGTTTATTTTCATGACCTTTTCGATATTCTATTCCGTTTTCATGACTTTT
>NW_015707135.1:0-246 GCF_001515625.1 Sinocyclocheilus rhinocerous
TGAGATTTGCCTGAGAGCTCCTCTGGCAACGAAGGACAGCATCACAAGATAGCGCTCCAGGCTACCGGAAATACTTGGAGTTCCTCTGGCTACATGGGATAGACCAGTGTATCATTTATTGCATTACTTTGTTTATTAATTTAGATTTTTGATAATTTTAATCATTTGACTAATCATTCATGTACTCTACATAACCATGAAAACCATGGGCAAGGCTAAGACATCTCATGCACATGCTTTAATACA
>NW_015707136.1:0-246 GCF_001515625.1 Sinocyclocheilus rhinocerous
CCCTAGAGGACGCAGTTCGAAGTTCCCATGAAAGGGAACAATAAACCTTATAATCACATCTTTCCCCCACCAGCAACTGTAATAACAAATACAGCCCTTACCTTTAAAATGGATGGGAAGTGTAATATGAGATCCAAGGTCCTCAGCACGATGTCCTGATCAGCTCAGCAGAGTTCTCACCTCTATGTGGCCCGTATTTTTAGGTTTATGAACAAATTCAGATAATAGGTTACTCTTAATAAATTA
>NW_015707137.1:0-246 GCF_001515625.1 Sinocyclocheilus rhinocerous
CACAGGTATTCATTTTGTGTTCCTTGATGTGCCTTTTTTATTTAAAAAAATGGGTAGCTGCTGACTTGGATTATATGAATCACCAAGGCCCACGGTTTCAGCTAAAATCTTCTTTACGGTTCTACTGAAGAAAAAAGTCACCTACATCTTGGATGGCCGGAGGGTGAGTAAATTAAAAGCACATTTTCATTTTTAGGTGAACTATCGCTTTAAAATCGATTTGAAGCTCACATTTAGATTTGCCTC
>NW_015707138.1:0-246 GCF_001515625.1 Sinocyclocheilus rhinocerous
ATTGACAACAGACCTTTTTTGCCTGCAAAACTTTGCTAATTTTCAAATTTTCCATAGGCTTGCTGTGATAGTCGGTGTTGACAGTGTTACCGGTGTTAAGCCGCAGCACCGGTTACGTCACTTGCACCGCCCGCCACCGTCATCTTGATTTTTTTTTTATAGTAATAAAAAATCATTTAGTTCAGTTAGAGAACAGACTCCACAATTAAAAACTGAACGCGGCTGCTCAATAGCTATGTTTCCATC
>NW_015707139.1:0-246 GCF_001515625.1 Sinocyclocheilus rhinocerous
ATATATTTATATTCAAAACTATCTAAACACATTTTTGACGGAAATAACTGAAGTGAATTCGTTTTTTTTAATAATACTTTTTTTAAATTGATGTTAATTCTTGTACATTGTTCATAAAAGTAAACAGTTTTATTATATGCTTTATTGCAACAAATGGCAAGAAAATAAGAAAAAATATAATGCATTAAATACTTAATTGAAAAATACAAATAGAAACCCAGGTAACAAATTTATGTTATAAAAACA
>NW_015707140.1:0-246 GCF_001515625.1 Sinocyclocheilus rhinocerous
AATCTAAAAACTGATTGGTGAATGAAAAAAAAAAAAAACATTGGTTTTGCCTATGCATGCCTTTTCATGTCTATTTATTTATGTATTTATAACTTCCTGGCGTCCTCTACAAAGGACATAGAATAAAATATATATATTTTTAAAAAATGTTTTTTTCCCCCCTCCATTTGTTTCTTATGGCTCCAACCAATGTAATGACATAAAAAAAAATCACAAAACATTTTTTTTTAATGGTTCTCAGCTTCG
>NW_015707141.1:0-246 GCF_001515625.1 Sinocyclocheilus rhinocerous
CCACCTGCCACACCAGACTCTGCTGTATATGGAGGCCTGTCCACTAGCATTTTGTGTTATTTTCATTATTGTGCATGCAGATATTATTCAGGTAAGTTACGTGAACATTTGATAATTGCATGAATAAAGAATGTACCATCATTAAGAATTTAAATTGGATTTAATTTGTTAACTGCATTTGAAATAAAAATGAATTAGAATTTTTTCCACCCCAATTCAGCTCCAACAGGTGAACATACTGTACAG
>NW_015707142.1:0-246 GCF_001515625.1 Sinocyclocheilus rhinocerous
ATTCATTCATTCATTCATTCATTCATTTAGTTTCTCAAGTAAATGTATCTTGATTTAAGAATGTTTAGAGATTTGTACTGGAAAACAGGACAAAAATACAAAGATTATTATTATTATTATTATTTTAAATATTATTATTTTGTTACTTATTGTTTTTTATTTATCTATCTATCTATTTTTGAATTGTAGCACTTTATACAGTACAGTACAGATTGTTTCAAAGCAGCTTCACAGTAATAAACAGGA
>NW_015707143.1:0-246 GCF_001515625.1 Sinocyclocheilus rhinocerous
ATGACGTCATAGAACGACACGTCACGACAGTTCAATCAATCCCACGGAGATATAAAGTCAAACACCTCAAATAACTGTCCCCGCGATTATGCACTTGTGCAAAAGAGCTGTATTAGTATTTTCGGTGCCATCTGTCCACAGACACACGCATAAATGTGTCCAGTGTGACGCTGCAGCACCCCCGCCCCTCATGCGCGCACTCTCCCGCAAATAAACCGCTGTGAGTCATCCGAGTACTTCTGCTCA
>NW_015707144.1:0-246 GCF_001515625.1 Sinocyclocheilus rhinocerous
ATTTGATTACATTTTCAGAGTAACTTGCCCAACACTGTTTATAACTAGCTGTATATAAAGACAATAGAAGTATATGGAATGACCCCATTTAGATAGCTAAGTAAATATGTGTGT
This sequence comes from Sinocyclocheilus rhinocerous, assembly GCF_001515625.1. Lineage (NCBI taxonomy): Eukaryota > Metazoa > Chordata > Actinopteri > Cypriniformes > Cyprinidae > Sinocyclocheilus > Sinocyclocheilus rhinocerous. The sequence goes on from NW_015707144.1 coordinate 115, forward strand.
GAGTGTGTAGCTGTCTTATATGTTTACTTATTTTATATTTTATGTTCATTCATATTCTTTATTGTTTCAGATGCACAGGACCTCGTCTGCAAGACTGCATTGGCATGATGGACAGGTACACACATTTTTATA
>NW_015707145.1:0-246 GCF_001515625.1 Sinocyclocheilus rhinocerous
CTACAAAAATTTAAAAGCACAATATCAAGACAGTCAGTTACATTCTCATTAGATTACTGCATTACTATGACAAGGGAAAAAATTAGCATGATCAAATCATGAACGAATTAAAATTTTGGGGTGAACTAATAAAAAAAAAATCGTACTTTATATTCTTGTTTTGTTTGGTTCTCCCACTTTCTTTTGACTTGAGCGGCAGAGATTTTGCCCTCAAGTCCCTTCTCTGTCACAATAAATGCACGGAAA
>NW_015707146.1:0-246 GCF_001515625.1 Sinocyclocheilus rhinocerous
ATCATGTTTTTTCATTGTGCATTCCAATTAATTTAAATCAAACTGCAGTTGGGTTATTTTGATTATGTTAAAAAATAACTAAAAAATACAGCTAACTAACACAATAAAAGCATGATGACATAATAAAAAACATGATTTTTGAACATTTAAAAAAACTTAGTTATCTGTTTTTGCAAATAAACTCTTCTCTCATTTTCTTACACATCTTTATTTGACCCTCTAACTCTAGCACTCTCTATTCTAATT
>NW_015707147.1:0-246 GCF_001515625.1 Sinocyclocheilus rhinocerous
TATTACATTTATTGTTTTTATGCTTAAACCCTTTTTCGTCTTTGACCCGCATACATTTGATAAATGGTCGAAATGTCTAAAATTTAATGCTCCAACATATATTCTATACTCGAAACATTAGGCTAGACATTCTTTGTTTTACAATATGCATTGAGTTTTTTCTATTTTATTTTTTATGTTTTATTTAGTTTGTTTTATTACACTTTAATTAATTTACAAATTATTTTTTATTATAATATATATATA
>NW_015707148.1:0-246 GCF_001515625.1 Sinocyclocheilus rhinocerous
CTCAGTTTTCAGTTTCACACACCTCATAAATGATTTATCAATAGACAAACTGCCACTGTCATCTGCTTGTCCAGAACTGGTCTAAAGTTTTATTTGTGAAACGATCTAACCATCATAGGAACTGTCTTTCTTCTAGGAGGCTTATTCTGAACCCCTTCCATCGGAGCTGCAGCGCTCGGAGGATGAGGAGACATATGGAGCCTCGGACACTGAGCCTAAATCAGACTCGGAGGTTCCTGAAGTTCC
>NW_015707149.1:0-246 GCF_001515625.1 Sinocyclocheilus rhinocerous
TTTTTTTTTTTAAATGCATCCCGTGCATGCGCACAGGAGAATACAGGCTGATTTCTGAGAAATCATGTGACATACAGAGCAAGCTGATTTCCGAGAAATATAGAGTTATTATTAACTTACATATAAGTTATGAAATATAGACGGACTAAGTGCGGAAGACATTTCAGTTTTGATGAGCACACACTGATTCTTGACACATGGAACACATGTCCAGCAATTGTAACTGCTATTAGGTTTAAAAATGAA
>NW_015707150.1:0-246 GCF_001515625.1 Sinocyclocheilus rhinocerous
ATTGTATTATTAAAAGCAAGAATAAACTTGCACTGTGCAGAAATTATGTTAAAATTTTAAATAATGATTTTTACTTTTAACAGAGCTTGACAGAAGTGCTTTTCAAAATTGTTTCATGCAAGCATATTATAGACAAAAGAAAATTATATCCAATCCTAAATGTAATTACCAGGTAGCAAATCATTTCTGTCAATGAAAACGCAGCTCCTGCTTGCACTGGCCTCCATCAAGAGGGTAGGGGACCTG
>NW_015707151.1:0-246 GCF_001515625.1 Sinocyclocheilus rhinocerous
ATGCGTCGAAGACCTCGGAGCACGTCAGTGACTGGACACCCCTGTCTACCCACGTCTGCCTTTCTTCTTCTGGTCTCTGTCTGGCAACTCGACAGCCCCATTCCTCAGCCCGCTCGCAGGCCGCCTGTGTCAGGACCAGCACTGCCTTGCCTCCGCGCCGCTGAACCTGATCAAGACAGGAGTGCAGCCAGGGCACGGGCCCCAGGGCGCTGATCTCCGAGCGGCTCCACAGGTCCAGAGAGACGC
>NW_015707152.1:0-246 GCF_001515625.1 Sinocyclocheilus rhinocerous
CGAGCGCTCTGGTTCTGTCGCGTCGCGTCGCCAGCCTCGCTGATAACATGTAACTTTAATAAGACTGTGCCCGCTGAAAATATTAATATGTTGAATGTAAAAGAGGTCTAATTTATAAATAAAAAGATCACGGAATTATATTAAATTATAGTTCTCCAGTCCTGTCTGATTTAGTTAACTTATGCTTAATTTAAACCAAGTTTGAAGAATATGAAACAAAAATATTTTATAACTTAGAATATATTA
>NW_015707153.1:0-246 GCF_001515625.1 Sinocyclocheilus rhinocerous
ATGTGGAGAAGAACTCCATCGGTCAGAGCATCAGTACTAAAGCTGTGGGATCTGATGCTCGTGTGGACATCACACACCTCTACAAATACCCAGAAGGTAACAAAACAAATGCATCTGGTGCAAAACCTAGAGCTGCTTTCCTAGAAACAATTGAAGGCATCACAGACATGCGTCCAATGGGGATTGCTTATTTTCATGCATATTTAATAACAATAATAATAATCATAATAATTGTATAGCAACTTT
>NW_015707154.1:0-246 GCF_001515625.1 Sinocyclocheilus rhinocerous
ATTTAATTTGAAATATGTAATAATTAGTGACTAATGAATCTGTGCATCAGTTTTTGCATGCTGCATATGCATCACACTTGACATTTGTCTTTGCAGTGTATTTTTTAAGCAATACTAGGGATCTGTGATATATTGAATGTTTATAATATATTTGCATTGATTATGCTGGCAATATGATGATTTTAATGCATGCTTTATTTTAGTTTATATACAGGTGCATCTCAATAAATTAGAATGTCGTGGAAA
>NW_015707156.1:0-246 GCF_001515625.1 Sinocyclocheilus rhinocerous
AAGTGATGGTGTTCAAACAGGTCAAAAGAGCGAACAGCTTCACACGTATTCATTATAAACATTATAGAGCGTTCCAGAAACCACCTGCCTATTTCAATCACGTGCAAAATCTTTCAATCTTTCAATTCTTCGATTCGCCTCTTTCCTTCCTTCCCTACCTCATCTTTACTCCACCTTCACTACATACTTAAGTGTCCATCTGAAACTGTCCTTTGTGCTCATGAAGCTGTGATGGTCACCATGCAT
>NW_015707157.1:0-246 GCF_001515625.1 Sinocyclocheilus rhinocerous
TACTAGCATGTTTCTAACATGATTAGCATGTTACTAGCAATTTGTTAGCATGATTAGCATGTTATTAGCATGGTGTTAGCATGATTAACAAGTTACTAGCATGATTGTAGCATGATTAGCAAGTTATTACCATGTTTGCTAGCATGATTCTAGCATTATTAACATGTTAATAGCATGATTAGCATGTTCCTAACATTATGGTAGCATGTTTCTAGCATGTTTAACAAGTTGCTAGCATGTTTCTAG
>NW_015707158.1:0-246 GCF_001515625.1 Sinocyclocheilus rhinocerous
GGTTTTTACATAGAGACGGGAAATGTAGTTTGTGAATTTGCATTCGTGTTCTTGTATTCAGAGAATCCAAAGGCAGAGAAGCAGGACACGTTTGTGGAGAAACTGGTTACACAGGTGATCAAAAACCTGCAGGTGAAGATCTCCAACATACACGTCCGCTATGAGGATGATGTGAGTACTTTGACATTTACATTCTCTGCAGTTCTTGAGCTTAGAGCTTTTATATACTAAAACCTGTAATATATG
>NW_015707159.1:0-246 GCF_001515625.1 Sinocyclocheilus rhinocerous
GTCAGTATCTGGATGTTATTTATGAATATCTTTAATGAAGCAAACATATTTATAAGTAACTTCAAGACGTTTTGTTTTTTAATTAATAAATTAAAAAGTTAATATATTTCTAAAACGCATGAAGTTGATTTCTACTAAAATGATTAAAACTATAGAATTTTTATTTATGAAAGTTAGAAAAATCCACACTTCCAACAGCATAAAACGAGTGGGGTGGGGTTTCAAAGGCTTATATTTTAAAACGTC
>NW_015707160.1:0-246 GCF_001515625.1 Sinocyclocheilus rhinocerous
ATGTTGGACACTTCATGCATTCAACTGTCGCAGCTTTAATTATGTAGCGAAGGGGGTGGGGCTATCAGACTATATACTGTGTCCAGCATTCCACACTTTGGGTATTTAAAGTGCACTTTTTCTTTTTGGAATTGTTCTTTTTGGAATTGTTCTAAGTATCTATCTTTTTAAATGACAAAATAACCTTATTTAATTCATACAATACATGGTTGAGTACATAGTGCATAAGTACATAGTGTATGAGTG
>NW_015707161.1:0-246 GCF_001515625.1 Sinocyclocheilus rhinocerous
TTTGCTGACATATTAGAAGTGCTCCATTTTCATGGCATGAAAAAAGAACTCTTAGTAACCCTAACCCTAACCACTTTACTTTAAAAAAAAGATGTGAAAAAGCATCATACTTTATGAATAGTCTTGTTATATATCATTTAGAAGGTCTTAACTATCAGAATACAAGAAAAATATTTGTTTTAGTTAGAGATTGATATTTAGAGACTGTCCGCTTTCTTATTTTTAGAAAGGGAGATTTCCCGGATG
>NW_015707162.1:0-246 GCF_001515625.1 Sinocyclocheilus rhinocerous
AATCACACCAAGATTCTTGACTTGATTTTTAGTTGTTTGACCCCTCGAGTCAAGGTATGCATTCACCGTGAGAACTTCATCTTTGTTTCCTACACCATTTTTTTTGTGTGTGTAGATAATAGGCATAAAATCATTGTAGACAGAATTTCTCAGATCATTTATCTTGTGAGAATTTGATGGGAGATACATAAGTTCACAATTAAATCTTTGACTTGACTGAAGAATTTTGTATCTTGTGAAACCTGA
>NW_015707163.1:0-246 GCF_001515625.1 Sinocyclocheilus rhinocerous
ACTAAGAACCGCCAGCTAAAAGAAAAGCAGTTACAGTGGGAGAGAATTAACAAAGCTCCAGATTCCAAAGATTTAAACTAACTTCAGTTCCTTTTGTGGGACAAAGAGGAACTAGAGAAATCAGTCAAAGTCCCACAGACAATTTTGCGATATCTACTCCTGCTGATGAGGATTTCACTCCTGAACACAAATGTTTAAGATTCCCATCTGGTCTTGTTGGAACTAAATGCACTGCAAGAGTGGTGA
>NW_015707164.1:0-246 GCF_001515625.1 Sinocyclocheilus rhinocerous
ATGTAATAAGTAGTGTAACTATTTCAATTACTTTATTAAAGCAATATTCAACTTTTGATTACTTTTCTAAATTTCTCCATGTTTTTGGAATTATTTAAGCAGGCAGGGTTAACCTTACAGCAGGACTCTACACTGATTACTGTCAGACTTTCACAATCCTTCATCAGTTAAATTAACATTATAATAATTGAATAGAAAGCTCAGCCACCACAAAATCAGACTTTAGCACCTCTTTTTACTTTGAGA
>NW_015707165.1:0-246 GCF_001515625.1 Sinocyclocheilus rhinocerous
AGACTGATTCCTAAGATTTGGCCTGTGACCAAAAAAAAAAAAATGGAGAGACAGAAACAAAAAGAGTTATTCTAAAAAACAAACAAACAACTAGTATTAGCATTTAACAACAGCCCCAAAAGTTCACCATTAGTTAAACTATTTACAAAATAAGTGCAAATTTACACAGCGCAAAATAAACCGATACACTTACATGATTGAGCAGAAAAACGTCTCAGGTTACGTATGTAACCCTAGTTCCTCGAG
>NW_015707166.1:0-246 GCF_001515625.1 Sinocyclocheilus rhinocerous
ACAGTAAAACAGTAATATTGTGAAATGTTATTACAATTTAAAATATAAAATAAAAAGAACTTTAAAATAACTTTTTAAAATATATTTTAATATATTTTCCAATTAAGTCTTTACATCACCTTTGATCAGTTTAATACATCCTTGATAAATAAAAATAATAATTTCTTGGAAAAAAAACTTTGGGGGGGTTTTAATATATGTTTTTTCATATATATATATATATATATATATGTGTGTGTGTGTGTG
>NW_015707167.1:0-246 GCF_001515625.1 Sinocyclocheilus rhinocerous
AGAGCGGGTTGGCGAATCTTTTGATTCAGATCGAGATTTCAGAGCAGTAAACAACCCTTAAGGCAGTACAGTTATGAAAACAAAACAAAGAAACAGAAAGAAAGAAAGAAAGAATACACCGATTAAAAAATGAACCATAGTTTTATTAGTAAAAACGTAGTAATAGGCTAATGTTTTTTTTTTTTGGTGTATAGATTAGGCTACCATTTGTATAACCCCAGTTTTACTACAAATACCATGGTTAAA
>NW_015707168.1:0-246 GCF_001515625.1 Sinocyclocheilus rhinocerous
AGAGAACAAACGAAAGAAAAAACAAATACGTCCTTGGACGTAACAAGAGCCGATACAAAATTAAATTGAGGATGAAAGTGCAGATGAAGATATGCGTCGTACAACTATCAGGAAACTGGAAAGCGTACTGAAGATTCTACAGACATGGGAGAAAAGGGAAAAGTGAAAAAAATTCAAATAAGGTTTAAAAGAAACGTCTCGGGTTACTTATGTAACCACGGTTCCCTGAGTAGGGAACGAGACACT
>NW_015707169.1:0-246 GCF_001515625.1 Sinocyclocheilus rhinocerous
AGCAGCAGCTTCAGTTTTAGGAGGGTCAAGAGTTTCAGTGTTTCTGACACTGGCGAGTGTAATTTAGTCATTCAGTGTATTTTCTTTTGAGGAATTTAAAAGTCATTTCAATATTTTAGATCAACCCACTAAGTGTTGGGTTGTGGACTGTTAAAAAAAAAAAGAAAGTCGATGACACTTTGACTAATGTTATTAACATGCAAAATGCATAATATCAGCCAGTATTCCCGTGAGCGCTGCTGCTTC
>NW_015707170.1:0-246 GCF_001515625.1 Sinocyclocheilus rhinocerous
AAATTAATTCATAGTACCTATTAGAGCAGCACTCTGTTTTACATGCTGTAGTTTCACAGGGTTGATTATGCAAAACCTAAACATAAATTTTTTTGATTGCAATCAGGTCAGCTCATGATAACTATCTCATCATATAAAAACAGCTAATAACTGCTCACTGCATAGCACTGATCTCTCTGCATCACAACACCTCATGCATTGCTATAAAGAAAGATCTAACACAGGAGTCAAGGGTCAAGAGCCCAA
>NW_015707171.1:0-246 GCF_001515625.1 Sinocyclocheilus rhinocerous
AGCTAGTTGCCAAGGCAAAATTTCTCATGAACCCAAACTAAATTTCTCAAATCCAAACGAAAAACAAACCATGGGCAGAAATGAGTGAAACGCAAACAAAGACGACTGGAAGCACAGAAACGCTTCTTAAAGAGACAAGCACGGCAAATAACTACTGTTAACTGAATCTAAATCTAAAACCATTTTCATTACTTGGAATTAAAATCATTAACTGAAATGAAATAAAAAATATATAAAAATTTACAA
>NW_015707172.1:0-246 GCF_001515625.1 Sinocyclocheilus rhinocerous
AGCCCTGAACAGGTCAGTGATGTAGCTACATTTCACTGCTTCTTCATGCCGCTTCCTCTCTTTCATCAAGTCCCGCGCATCGGTTCTGTTTGGAATCGTTTGACGGAAGCACGGAACACACGTGAGCTGATTCGTATAGTGCAGCGCTGACCGCCCAGACTAATCGATTTATGATTTATTAAGCCAATCGATTTATTATCCAATGAAAAAATCGGAAATGATCACTTTGGTACATTGAGAAGACAT
>NW_015707173.1:0-246 GCF_001515625.1 Sinocyclocheilus rhinocerous
AGCTGGCCTTCAAGATTGATTTATTGTCTTTTCATGCAGTGGTTTGAATGTCTGTATTCCTCCCTGCATCCACTGCTGTGTCCTGTTTGAAAATGCCTTTACATTTAGACATAATACAGTGTTATTAATTTAATTTCACATTTTAATGTATGTGCTCTTAAAAGCGTTTTGTGGCTTACTTTGACCTCATTTTTGTTATATGCTATTCCCATTTTTAGGACTGCGATGGCAATGAAGACATGTCCG
>NW_015707174.1:0-246 GCF_001515625.1 Sinocyclocheilus rhinocerous
AGAGAACTCTGGAGTTGTTCAGTGTGCTCTCACTGACTGAATTCAAACTCACTCATCGAATTCAAACTCACTCATCAACATGAACAACTGAACTCTGTTTTAGACAAGTCATGTAGCGCTGTTTCTTTATGTTATTAATTCCCAGTTTAAATAACCGTTGTGTTTCTCATGCTGCTGAAATAACAATATTGTTAAGTCTTGATTGTCTGATCTGTAAAATGGAATTCATAAACAGTTCATGCTTTT
>NW_015707175.1:0-246 GCF_001515625.1 Sinocyclocheilus rhinocerous
AGTATTATATAATAAAAATGTACAATTCAAGTAATAAAATTAATTAATAATAAAAATACTAAATAATTTTAAATTATACTATACTATAAAAATACTAAATTAATTTTAATTTTAAATAAAAAAAATACTTACTAAAAGATAAAAGACTATTTGTTGAGCTGCATGTCAAGTGACCATTAATTGTCATCAGAGGACGGTGAACATGCAAATATGTTGTTAAATTATTCATTTAAAATCTCAGGGGAA
>NW_015707176.1:0-246 GCF_001515625.1 Sinocyclocheilus rhinocerous
AGAGGCTGGAGGCGGAGTCAAGGGATACTCCAGCCCTGGCGACGCTGCAGGATGGCAGTCCCGCGGAACTCGCATCGTGCTGATGGTGGGCTGAGGGCAAGCAGACGGGCTGCTGGACGACAGCGGTGGAGGAGGCAGGAGCAGGTGGGAGGGTGGGCATTTGTGAACCTTTGGGCTTAACTTGGGACCAGAAGCCCTCTTAGGGCTGGACGTGGGAACAGGAGCCTTCTCTGGGCTAGACATGGG
>NW_015707177.1:0-246 GCF_001515625.1 Sinocyclocheilus rhinocerous
AATGTTCCGTACCTGCTGACGGGGAGGGGGGTGATGGGGGGGTCTCCTGTTTCAGCCTCAGTTGACAATTAAGACCTGGGCGACTGTAGCCGGGGGTTAATACTGCTCATTAAAAGAACTAGGTCATTAGCAGGGAATCAGGGCTCTTAAGGCAGCACAAGGAAGGGGGGGGGGAGTCAAATCTGCATCTCCATGAACACGGCTCTTACATTAATTAACCTCCCTTTTCCTGGTTGAGGAAAAAAA
>NW_015707178.1:0-246 GCF_001515625.1 Sinocyclocheilus rhinocerous
TTGTCAACATGTTAACAGTAGTATGCGATGTGAATGTTACTGGTTACGGTGTTGTATGAGCTGTTTCCGAATGTTTGAGCACTATGTCATTTCGGCTAGTTATGCTAATCAGAGGCCATGCGGTTGTAGCGATATTTTTGATAATGGAGTAATTAAGTATATTATCTGTCAATTAGTGTGACAAGAAATGTCACAACAATCTGAACGTTATATATGTTTCTAACTGTTTTTGGAAGATGATTTGTG
>NW_015707179.1:0-246 GCF_001515625.1 Sinocyclocheilus rhinocerous
AGTTTGTGGGTTGTCTAAATGACCAATATAATGTCCAGCAGAAACAAGTCAGATGCATTTCTTAGGGATGCACGGATATGGCCAGTAATGGGCTAACTAATGGATTTACATTAAATTAATACATTAAATATAACCTCTTGCTGCATAATGCAATCTTAGACCGCACATTCATTCAACGCATTAAAGGGAATAAATTATGAGATTTAACTGTCATTTTACGTCATCAAAGTGATATTTTCAGTCCAT
>NW_015707180.1:0-246 GCF_001515625.1 Sinocyclocheilus rhinocerous
AGTTTGTGGGTTGTCTAAATGACCAATATAATGTCCAGCAGAAACCAGTCAGATGCATTTCTTAGGGATGCACGGATATGGCCAGTAATGGGCTAACTAATGGATTTACATTAAATTAATACATTAAGTATAACCTCTTGCTGCATAATGCAATCTTAGACCACACATTCATTGAACGCATTAAAGGGAATAAATTATGATATTTAACTGTCATTTTACGTCATCAAAGTGATATTTTCAGTCCAT
>NW_015707181.1:0-246 GCF_001515625.1 Sinocyclocheilus rhinocerous
AGTTTATTCTAACAATGATAATAAGTTCCCTCAAATAGTGCATGTCAAATTTGATGACCATCAGGTTGGTGCTCAAAGGAGAAAATGTTGTACATCTCCTTCAGAAGTTGCAATGGGTTCTACAGGTATTAAACCAGAAGAGGAAAAAGTTAATAATAAAGGTGGACTGAGACGTCAATTTCCGTTAAAACTTGCTTGGGCTTGTACAGTACACAAAGTACAAGGAATTAGTGTTGATGAAGCTGT
>NW_015707182.1:0-246 GCF_001515625.1 Sinocyclocheilus rhinocerous
ATTGTGGTGCACTCTCTTAAGGATTTACCTACCTCATTGCCCCCTGGATTCACTATTGGAGCTATTCTTCAGTAAGGACCACAACCTCGACATCTAACAAATATTTGTTTTGTTTTCCGATTAATTATTAATTTAATTTAAATGAATCAATTGGTTTATTAATTTACACTACCAGTCAAAAGTTTTTGAATAATTACTGCATTTAAATGTTTTTGAAAGAAGTCTCTTATGCTCATCAAGGCTGCA
>NW_015707183.1:0-246 GCF_001515625.1 Sinocyclocheilus rhinocerous
GGCCCTTCTAGAGTGTTTTTTCCTAAGTTATTTGTGTCTCCCAAGAGTTGGGTTGAAGAGGGTCGGGAAGGAAGACTGTTGAAACTTAACAGATTACAAGAGCTTGATTTTCAGGTTACTGGAAAGAGAGACCTTTATCAGATATGTGTTAAAATTGATTATTTTGAGCATATTAAAGACAGAAGTGATACAAAATGGAGAGGATTTTTAACAGTTCCTGCTGAACTTTCTCCTTCTTGGAGGCTA
>NW_015707184.1:0-246 GCF_001515625.1 Sinocyclocheilus rhinocerous
AGTCACTGTTAAAACAATGTGAACGACTTATCAGATCATCAAGGATACTGGTGGCCAGTTACCATCTTGAAAATAAACATGGCTATTTTTAGTTTGTAATTCACATTTGTGTTATAATAAATAAATAAAGCAATATGCCCCAAGAAGCCGTGGTTTACAGGGAATTTATAACAGCTAAGATGCGTTGTTAGGCACGACGCAAAGCTTTTATAAAACGGTTATTCCATATACGTAGTAAGGTTTCAC
>NW_015707185.1:0-246 GCF_001515625.1 Sinocyclocheilus rhinocerous
AGGCAAGGTCTCCATAATGTTAGAACTTTGCTTAACATTTTATATCTTAAAAAGGGAGCTTCTGATATGGCCATTCTATCCCTGGATGCTGAAAAGGCCTTCGACAGGGTGGAATGGCCCTATCTATTTGAGGTCCTGAAAAGATTTGGGTTTGGAGAAATTTTTCGTAAATGGATTAAGATACTTTACACGCATCCTATGGCTGAAGTACTTACTAATAATATTGTCTCCAGGGCTTTTAATATT
>NW_015707186.1:0-246 GCF_001515625.1 Sinocyclocheilus rhinocerous
AGGCTATACTGTTAGATCTAATCTGCTGGATGATGCAAGCTTGTTCAAATGTTAGGAGTGCAGTAATCTGAGCCAAAGGTCCTGGGGTAAGTTGAGCCAGTGGCTCAATGATTATAAAGTATTATTTTACTGTAATTCTACATTAATCTTAGACCAAACATTTTTGGTTTTGTTCTCTTTTTTGAACTTGATTTTGTTCTGATCTGTGGCCTTGTTTATGAAAATTGGCCATTGAAGTTTTACGAA
>NW_015707187.1:0-246 GCF_001515625.1 Sinocyclocheilus rhinocerous
AGGGAATAATCATTTTAAACTCATATTATTGAACTCAATCACTAGAGTCACTAAAGATTCAATCTATGTAGGAATCACTGTCGATAACTGGTTTGCATTTCTCAGAAAATTATAACAATTTGAAAACCCACGTTAAATAAATGTCAGAAACCTTTCAGAAATAATTGGCCTGTGAATTGCACAGTTCTAGCTCCTCATGATGAGCCAAAATCTCACAGAGTACTGTTACTTTAACAGTGTTTAGTA
>NW_015707188.1:0-246 GCF_001515625.1 Sinocyclocheilus rhinocerous
AGTGTGAACTGACCACCACACAGAATATGAAGAATATCAAAAACTATAGGAGTCAGTTTAAGATGAACTTTGACATGAGCATAAAGGGCCACTGAATGACATTCAGTCTCTTGTACATTACGTTTGCACAAGCAAATAAGTAGCTGCCTGCAGTTCACCTAACAGCCACCGGTGTCGCTGAATTCTACATATCATTTATTATACAACATAGCATTATACATCACTAGTTGTCCGCGACAAACAATG
>NW_015707189.1:0-246 GCF_001515625.1 Sinocyclocheilus rhinocerous
AATGAGCAATCTGTTTGTTACAGTATATTTAATAATCTTTGTTAACATTAATAAATGCAACCGTTAGTTCATGTTAGGTCAGGTGCATTTAACTTTAACTAAGATTAAGTAAAAATTCAACTTAAAAGCAATGTCAGTGGTGCTGCTGCAATGTAAAAACACATTAATGAAAAACTTTTCCTTATAGGATAATCGACATAAATAATGAATGCATTTTTTTGTGAAAATGTGTGAAAAACATCACAG
>NW_015707190.1:0-246 GCF_001515625.1 Sinocyclocheilus rhinocerous
TTTTGGACTTCCGTTGACGCAACTCTCTCTTTCCATGGCTCTGGATGTAACCATAGACATACATAATAAATACCTAGACGCCTCATTGGCCGCTCGACCGCAAGTCAACGTCGCCGCCATATTGGTGAAGGCAACTCTCCATAACTGTCATATCGGGACAGGCGAAAACATACATGACTCGTCGGCAGCTTGGGCATCTACAACCGTCGCACAATAATAAAAACAGATCTCGGGGTATTATCTTTC
>NW_015707191.1:0-246 GCF_001515625.1 Sinocyclocheilus rhinocerous
CAAAAGCTTTGTTTGATATGATTGATTCTCTTTTAAACACAACTATGAATTTATTATCTGAGGCCTCCTCAGAGCTTTGTGAGGATTTTTAAAACTATTTTACTAAAAAAACTGATGCTATCAGAACCTCCATTGCTCCTTCTGAACCACTTCATTTGCAGTTGCCTTGTACCACAAGTTGTTTGTCTTCCTTTCAACCTGTTTATCAAATCAGCTAGATGATATTGTCTCTACTATGAAGTGTTC
>NW_015707192.1:0-246 GCF_001515625.1 Sinocyclocheilus rhinocerous
AAAGTTCACTGAAGGTTCCCAAAACGTTCTCCTAACATCTTTACTCCGATATACCCTGCTGTACGTCAGTAATCATCCAGCACTCCTGCATTCCATAGATTAAGCACCATGGAAGACGGACGGATGGACCTCAATAATCAGTACTACAAACCATGGCTCTCATTTATCAACAGTGCGTAGAAAAGGTTCTATATTTTGTCTTACGAATGAAATTTAGAATGTGCCTAAGTACAAGAAAATCCGTAT
>NW_015707193.1:0-246 GCF_001515625.1 Sinocyclocheilus rhinocerous
TCTTGTTTTAAGATATTTTGGTTACACAAGCTATTGTATATGTTATTGTATAACATAAATGTGTTTCACTTAACTTACAAACCATTTTCTATTAAAAATCATCACAGAAGATGTTTTATAATGGAATATCTTCACTGTAATAGTTTCATTCACGGACATTGGCATTCAGTTGCAGCTCTTATTCAGCTTTCATAAACAACTAGTCAGCCAATCAATCAGCAGTATTGCTTGTTGAAAGATGGAAAC
>NW_015707194.1:0-246 GCF_001515625.1 Sinocyclocheilus rhinocerous
AGTGGTCTGGTCTGAAACAGGAGAGAAATCTGCACAAATCAAGCAGCTATACAAGCCAAAACAGCTCTAAACAAATATGTGACTGGGTTTTGATGTTAGAGACAGCAGGAGATGCACTTTTTCACTGGAGGAAACTTTATTATGGATTATGGACTCCAATTTCAGCCGGAAACAACATTTTAAAAGCATCTTGATGGATTATTTTCTTACAAACACGCAGCTTTTGTCTTCTCCAGATGTTAACTG
>NW_015707195.1:0-246 GCF_001515625.1 Sinocyclocheilus rhinocerous
AGGTCACCAGATAATACTAATCCCGTGCGAATAGGGCTATAGACTGAAGGTACACAGAGCAACTTTTTGAGCAATGTTGCCGGCCAACTTTAGTTAATGTTGCCATCACCGGGCAACCAGGTGAGACACATGGTCCACAACCGATCTAAAGTATCCAGAAATTTGTTACCCATTTTCAGTGGGAAACTGCCCAAGCAACACTGCTCAAAAAAGTTGCCCGGCAAAATTGCTCAAAAAGTTGCCCCA
>NW_015707196.1:0-246 GCF_001515625.1 Sinocyclocheilus rhinocerous
CAAAGTGTGTTTCAAAGTGACACACTTCCTGCTGCCAGTTGGTGGTGCTGTGACTGTTACATTCATATAATCAGTCCATGTGACCAATCAGTCCATGTGACCAAACTAGTAAGTAAAATATATATATATATTTATATATTACATTTAAACACAGCAAAAATGACCAAAGTGCTAAACAGAGAAAACCCAAGTCCAATAGAATAAAAATGAAATAAACATAAAAACATAAAATACGAAATAGTAAAA
>NW_015707197.1:0-246 GCF_001515625.1 Sinocyclocheilus rhinocerous
CAAATAATCGCAGATCTCATTCAACCCCCGTGTAAAGAGGTTTGTCTACTGTTTAGTTTTGAAATGATTGTGCTCTCATCTTTTTCAGTGTTTCTAGTTACATCTTTAGTGATTTTTCAACTATTTACTATGTCTTGTCCCAAAGAGGTGGATTTAGAGGCTTTTGCGAAAAAAGCACAAGTGGATTTAGCTGGTTTTGACGCAAAAGAAAATCTAATTTGTTAAAAACCAATGAATTGTCTAAAG
>NW_015707198.1:0-246 GCF_001515625.1 Sinocyclocheilus rhinocerous
TAATCCACTAATATCTGCCTGGGATTACTGAAGTGAGACTGCAATATATGAGAGAACACGTTCAACATAATTCACTCTGTTCCAGGGGAACTGTATGCGTCTTAATGAGTTTGACTGTCTTTTCAGTTAATACAAGCTTTGATTTGAAAGAAAAAGTGTTATTTGTTACATTATGTTAATCATTAAAGGAATAATTCACTCAAAAATGAAAATATGCTGAAAATGTACTCACCCTCAGGCCATCCA
>NW_015707199.1:0-246 GCF_001515625.1 Sinocyclocheilus rhinocerous
CACTGATCTGTCTCTTGAGCTGAACAATTTCCTGTTCTTGTTCAGCAATCTTGCGTTTCAAACTGTGAACAACCTAAAATAAAGAATACAAACAAAGTTAAAAGATCAAAAAAAAAAAATTTCTCAAAGCAGCTAAAGTAACTAAAATGTGAATATACATGAACATTTGGTTTTTGTTCCATTTTGGGGGTAAAAAAAAACAGAGCCACACATACCATGTCATTGGTGCTGAAGAGGTCACTCTGA
>NW_015707200.1:0-246 GCF_001515625.1 Sinocyclocheilus rhinocerous
TAGTTTACCTCGATGTAGTAAAATAACTAAAACTGAAATAAAAAATCACTAAAAACTGTACAGACATATGGAAAAAAAACTAAAACTAATGCAAATTAAAAACTAAATTAGTACAATTTTAACATTTAAAATGTAAAAGCTAAAAATAAAAAACTGATTAAAAATATGAATGCAGACTATAATAGTATTTCAATAATACTGTGGTGTCTTGTCACTAAAATATAATATAAATGCTAGTTAACCTGT
>NW_015707201.1:0-246 GCF_001515625.1 Sinocyclocheilus rhinocerous
TGCAACTTTGGGAGTATTAATATTGGACCTTACATACAGTGATCACCATTCATCTAAGTTTAATATATGTATATCATATAGGCAAATATGTAATAGTGTGTAAATTAGTGCCCTTTTACACCACAAGGCTGTGAGTTGTAACTTTTGTATAGCTGGTGCAACCAGTCCGTGATCTCTAAATATTTTTTTAAAAAATATATATTTTTTGTTACTTTTTTAATCAAAATCTATAACATGTGAATGTCC
>NW_015707202.1:0-246 GCF_001515625.1 Sinocyclocheilus rhinocerous
AAGTAAAACAATGCACAAGTTACTAAAGTTACTTGACGGTAAGGATTGATAGGGAGAGAGAGAAAGCGCAAGTGCGCACACTTCTGTTGCATGATCTTTATTGCTGTTCGCGCTCACTTAGCATATTCATCATATTTGCTAAATGAACTAAGCCAACTAACTTTATACATATTCTTTTGGTTTCTGTACCCAGGATTTAAAAAAAATTATAAATGCAATGAAAATATAGGTATCGGCAAGTACCAA
>NW_015707203.1:0-246 GCF_001515625.1 Sinocyclocheilus rhinocerous
ACAGTGAGAGAGGGTATTGTTTTATATGATAATTTAATAGATCAGATTGTGATCTTGATTTGTGCTTTTAGGTGCTTTTAAAAAGAAATCTCAAATGACAACATTCATGATCAATAATCAGGATTACAATTTTGAGAAAAAATAATTGTGATTATCAGCTTAACCATTGTGTTTAACTATTTTATAACTCTTCAATTTTGTGCCGAAAGGCACAAAATCATTATAAAGCACCATAAAGTTTCCGTG
>NW_015707204.1:0-246 GCF_001515625.1 Sinocyclocheilus rhinocerous
AAAATAAAATAAAATAAAATACTGACTTGTTTGACTGCGGTACAAGCCCTCTAAACTAGACTGCCGGTTTCCAGTCGCCTGATCAATGGCTGCACTTTCAGCGTCAAACACTTACATTCCATTGAACGAGTATCAAACACACTGATTACATCCCTTGCACATAAATACACACACGCACACACACTAAACCTGGCAATGCAATCACCCTTGTTAGTGGCCACTGCAGAGATATGGCATGCATTTCAG
>NW_015707205.1:0-246 GCF_001515625.1 Sinocyclocheilus rhinocerous
AGGATTGAGGATGCTGACTCACGGTCTGTTGAACCACACATAGTCACACTGTTTGCATGTATGCAGCTTCAGTGGTTACCAGCACAACAGACAATAAATGAGACACATCGTTACTCATTCGTTACTCAAATGAGACACACTTTTACTGTGCAAGACACATGGGCATAAAAATATTAGATATGACACGATCAGTGCTGGTTGATTTTTGGGAAACTTTTATCAGGCAGAGCAGCTATTTCATTAAAA
>NW_015707206.1:0-246 GCF_001515625.1 Sinocyclocheilus rhinocerous
CACACCTCTGCAAAACGCCATGTATTTTTTGAATTTCCAGGGGGAAAAAATGCTGCATTTGTTCGGTACACCTGCGTACCGAACCGAAAGACCCAATATGTGTACCGTTACACCCCTAAATATAGGCCTAATATATATATATACACGTATATATATATGTATGTATGTGACCCTGGATCACAAAACCAGTCATAAGTGTAATTTTTTCAAAATTGAGATTTGTACATCATCTGAAAGCTGAATAAA
>NW_015707207.1:0-246 GCF_001515625.1 Sinocyclocheilus rhinocerous
TCACTGCAGCGGCCGTTAGAAGCTCCGGTTCCCATAGAAACCGGACACTCACGCTTATGTCTGCACATGCGCATTGGCTGGTCTAGCCTGAAAAATAAGCCTTTTTAACTCTTTTTGAGCAGAAGCAACAACATTAATGATGCAGTTCATTTCAGATTTTGTTGCTGATTTGAAATATGTAATTTTATTTTGAGTTCAGCAGGCAGTCTTTGAGATTTCAGGATTCCCCCATTCATTTAGATAGGA
>NW_015707208.1:0-246 GCF_001515625.1 Sinocyclocheilus rhinocerous
CACTCAGATATCTCTAGAAATAACATTCAGTTTCATTCAGAAATCCACATTAATATAGTGCTTTATGTGCAATCAGAAACTAGTCTTTTAACATCTTATATGAGGCTCTTACTCTGAAATCTACATTAATGTCTCTGTAGGTATTGTCAGATTGTCTCTCATGGCGCTGTGAAATACAGACTGAACTATGAGCACATGAAACTCAAACTAAGCGCTCCGCTGGATAATATCTGTGGTCTTGTTCGG
>NW_015707209.1:0-246 GCF_001515625.1 Sinocyclocheilus rhinocerous
GTTCGCTTCAATTGGTTAAATGTGTTTAAACGCATTACATTTGCTATTTTTATTGATTCATTCTGTAATTCATCTATAAATCAAGTCCAGATAGGATGTTTAAGAAAAGTAAAGTCATTTTCACTCTTTGAATTGCATAATTTTATTATTAAAGCTGACGAGTATGAATTATTGTATTTTTGTACAAACAATGAAAACCATCAGATAACAGCGGTAAAAACATCTGACAAAATCTCTCCCACTGCA
>NW_015707210.1:0-246 GCF_001515625.1 Sinocyclocheilus rhinocerous
ATAATGTTGTCAGAAAACAGTATTTTAACATCATTCTTCAAATGTTGTTTAAATGTTTTATCACTTTTTGGCTTAAACAATGGTTTAGACGCTACACAACAAAGGCAGTTTCTCAATTCCAAGAATGCAAAGAACATTCTTTTGGAGACCGATCTTGCCAGGCTACCTTGAAAGAATAGACGTGGAAGGACACGATTGACAAGAATTGAGATGTACTTGTACCACGGTTATCCTGTTGCAGTTTGA
>NW_015707211.1:0-246 GCF_001515625.1 Sinocyclocheilus rhinocerous
CACCACCAATGTGCAGCATCCACCTGGATGATGCGATGGCAGCCAGATTGCGCCGGAACACCCTCCACACACCAGCTTATTGGTGGAGAGGAGAGAGAGTATTGAAGCCAATCAGTATATGGCGATGATTAGGAGGCCATTATGATGGACATAGCCCAATAGGTGAATTTGGCCAGGATGCTGGAGTCAGGACCTCGGTTTAATGTTTTTTCTTGTGAAAATAATTTTCTCATGCCTTAAAATAGC
>NW_015707212.1:0-246 GCF_001515625.1 Sinocyclocheilus rhinocerous
CACTGCATGGATCCTCATGTGTATCTTCAGGTGACTTTTAAAAGCAAAACTCTTCCCGCACTGATCTCATGTGTGCGGTTCCTCTCCAGTGTGGATCTTCTCATGTCTTTTCAGAATTGCTGACCGTTTAAATCTCTTGTCACAGTGTGTACACTTGTAAGGTTTTTCTCCAGTGTGAATAATCTGGTGCCGTTTTAAATGGCTCGCTGAAATAAAAGTCTTGTCACACTCAAAGCACATGTACTC
>NW_015707213.1:0-246 GCF_001515625.1 Sinocyclocheilus rhinocerous
ATTAATGACAGAATTGTCATTTTTGGGTGAACTAACCCTTTAAGTTCAGTTTTTACAGTATGTACGAGTCTTTTTCTATTTCTATATTTGGAAGCTGTGTGTGCGTGTGTATGTTCTCTTAAATTGTCTTTTAAAAAAAGATGCATGACTTGGTGATGAAGCCCTGTATTGGGAATAATAATTGTAATGTTTTGTAGCAACAAAATAAGTTTACATCATGTATGAAATTAGCAGGTGGTTGGCTGG
>NW_015707214.1:0-246 GCF_001515625.1 Sinocyclocheilus rhinocerous
CATACAACTGTGATACATTCTACTTGGTCTCTTGTTCTCGGATACAGCTTTATAAATGGGGTCAATCACAGGATCATTCTTCTGCTGCTTTCCTATTTCGCTCCAGCTATATCCGTTTATTTCTCCTCTTATTGACGCTTGCACCGCAGCTTTAACTTCAGGTTCCTCTTGGTCAATCCTCTTGCCTGGCCACAAGCAAGCTCTCACCTCGTCAGCTCCTAGCCGGATGAAATCCTTTCCATCATC
>NW_015707215.1:0-246 GCF_001515625.1 Sinocyclocheilus rhinocerous
CATCATTCTTAAGAATAATTATTAGATCTTGGCAAAATTGCAAGTCAACATGGAAAACTTTACAACGTACCCTAAACACTGTATATTTACCTTAAAATAGTCAGAGATGATAGTTAAGGCACTACATTTTGTTAATGTCTGAATAATTTAACTCTAACTGGATTTGATGATGGCCATGTACTGCAAAAATTCTGTTGTTGGGCATGTTTGTCTAATTTTCTCAATACAATATCTAAAAATCCATAA
>NW_015707216.1:0-246 GCF_001515625.1 Sinocyclocheilus rhinocerous
CACGACTTGCCTAAAATAAAATCTATAGACATAAAACACCATGCATTTCACAATATTAATTAAAAAATGTAATCTAGATAAATGTGCGCTATTAGGCGTATATCCGAACGTTTGTGCAGAGAGTGGAAGCTAAAGCGCACTTTGCAGGACATGGAGTGCAAGTGCGATCACTTGCATTTTTTTTTTCTTAAGTTGAAACTTAAAATACGCCGTCATTTTTGCTCATAAAGGTAAGAGTATACATCA
>NW_015707217.1:0-246 GCF_001515625.1 Sinocyclocheilus rhinocerous
CATCTGGGGCTTAATTAGTCAATTAGACTCCATCCTGAATCCACGCTACGTTTAAAACACACTCGCAGACAGAGTCCTCACCATTAGAGAGTGACCCGGGCCTTCTGCGACTCTGTAATGAAATGCATTACACCATTTCGCAGCCATCGAGATTTAATTGTTCAGACTGAGTTAGTGAGTGGGGTTTAAATGAATGTGTAATGGAGAGAGAATCTCTCCCCGGAGAGACAAAGAGAAAGAGAGAGA
>NW_015707218.1:0-246 GCF_001515625.1 Sinocyclocheilus rhinocerous
CATCTTTATCGTTTGGTTTCTGCGTAGACCTGCGCGTTCGCCTCTTCCGTAAGCACTACATGTGTGAATCGGTGGGTGGGGCTAAAAAGGCAGTGATGTAGAATCGGTGGGCAGGACTAAACAGGCAGTGATGTCAAAGCGGTCACCGACTTTTGTTGATCCTGGATCAACATTACTTGTCCAAAAATATAGATTTAACCTAATCCCTATCCCTAAACCTAACCCTACCCATAATTTATTCCTAAA
>NW_015707219.1:0-246 GCF_001515625.1 Sinocyclocheilus rhinocerous
CATTCATTCGTTCGTTCGTTTGTTCATTTCATTTTGTTTGTCAGTTCATTTATTCGTTCGTTCGTTTGTTCGTTCATTCATTTCATTTCATTTTGTTTGTTTGTTCATTTATTTGTTTGTTCGTTAGTTCATTTCATTTTGTTTGTTTGTTCATTTATTCATTCATTCATTCATTCATTTCATTTTGTTTGTTTGTTCATTTATTCGTTCGTTCATTCATTTCATTTCATTTTGTTTGTTTGTTCA
>NW_015707220.1:0-246 GCF_001515625.1 Sinocyclocheilus rhinocerous
CATTCTCGCAACATTTTTTGTAGCCTTTAAATAGCATTATAATCACAGCAAGAAAAATGATTATTTTAATGTTTTTAGAATATTAAAAATAAACGTTCAATTAACGTTATATTTTCGGTAAAATAAAGTTAGTAGAACTTTGTAAGAAACATTTTTGCAACCTTTAAATAAAGTTATAGTCATGCCAAGAAAACTGGACAATTTTACATTCTTAGAATATTAAAACTAAACGTTCAAATAACATAT
>NW_015707221.1:0-246 GCF_001515625.1 Sinocyclocheilus rhinocerous
TATGGGATGTTGCTGTCGTTCTGTTTCTGAATCAGCTGTAAACATGAAAAAAGTGTTGCATTGAATATCCTGTTTCATTACAAAATAACATTTTATGAATTTCAACATTTTATGAATTTAAAATGGGATGCGAACACTGTTCTATGCTTAAAAATAAATTTCAAACAGTATTAATGGAATAGTTCATCCAAAAAAAAATTTTGCTAAAAATGTACTAACCATCAGGCCATCCAATATGTAGTTTGT
>NW_015707222.1:0-246 GCF_001515625.1 Sinocyclocheilus rhinocerous
TTTAAATTGTTTACATTGACAAAATAATGATTAATATAAATATTTGAAACTAATATTTTTTTTTTAATTAAGACAGAAATGTATTACTTATCAAGTATACAATTGCATTGCAAGGTAAAGAAAAATAATATTTGATAATAATAATAAAAAAAATCATTCATTTTAATTTACACTACAGGTTCCAATACTAATGTTTAAGTATTAAATGCTTCACTTTCAAACATTCAAACCCTTAAACTTTTAAAC
>NW_015707223.1:0-246 GCF_001515625.1 Sinocyclocheilus rhinocerous
AGTCATGAAAGTGAACTCTCTTTAAGGACACTTAAGTGGCCCTTTCTTTCATTTGTATTTTCTGCAAATCCAGTGTTTTAAAAATATACTTTTACGATTTGAAGTACATTCAATACAATTAAGCACACTTCTTTTTCAAAAGGGATAAGCTGTATGTTGTAAATAAATAACTTACCTGCTCTTTTAGGCATGTTTTCAAATGCTGTTTTGTTGTATTGTTGTTGTTGGTAGTTTTTTGTTGTTCTT
>NW_015707224.1:0-246 GCF_001515625.1 Sinocyclocheilus rhinocerous
ATATATATATATATATATATATATGTATATATACACACACACACATACATATACTGTATATGCACGCACAAAATATATAATTCAAGTAAATATTTAATTCAATATTTAAGAAAATGTTAATAAAATAATAAATAATTAATAATTATTAATAAGGAATTAAATATTAAAAAATGAACCTGACCCTTTTTCTTAATTTTCACCTCAAGTATGCAAAACAAAGAAAGAAAGAAAGAAAGAAAGAAAGAA
>NW_015707225.1:0-246 GCF_001515625.1 Sinocyclocheilus rhinocerous
CACACGCGCACACACACACAGAGATACACATGCGCACACACAAACACACGCACGCACACAGATACACACATACATACACACACACACAGACACACAGACACACGCACACACACACACACACACACAGAGATGCACACACAGACACAGAGATGCACACACAGACACACACACACACACACAGATACACACACAGACACACACAGATACACACTCACACATGCACAGATACACACACGCACGCACACA
>NW_015707226.1:0-246 GCF_001515625.1 Sinocyclocheilus rhinocerous
CATGTTTGCCTTGATTTACTAAGGAAGAGACTTGGTTTGGGTGATGTTTTAGTTTTTAACTTTCCTTCATAGAACTCCTTAGATGGAAATTCACAAATGTCTTCTTGCTGAAAGAAACAATATATGCAATGGAGAAATTTAATTTGAATGAAGTGAAACTACTGCTGTTTAGATCATTGTTAAATATCACTAGATAAAAAATACTATTATTGAATAAAAACTATACATATAAGTTTAAAAAAAAAA
>NW_015707227.1:0-246 GCF_001515625.1 Sinocyclocheilus rhinocerous
AGCTCCTCTCCGCACTCTCACTGTCCATGACGCTCTCCCCCGTGGCGAGCTCTGTAGCCGGCTCTCGCACTTGGTCTGACGTCACAGGCTCGGGTTCCGGGGCGATCCTCAGCATTGTCGCTCTCTCTGGCGATGGCTCGTCGGGCACAGCGGGTTCTGGCTCTCCATCAGCGGTGGGCTCGGGCTTAAGCTCCGCGCAGTGGGGTGATGGTGGGCTGGGCTCTGGGTCTGGCTGTGTTCTGGATC
>NW_015707228.1:0-246 GCF_001515625.1 Sinocyclocheilus rhinocerous
GGTTGGAAAAACAGTAGCTTTGATACGTAAGGATGGATGGGTCCCACTCAAAGTGATAAATCCTTCTGAGAAAGCAGTGACTTTGAAAAGAAATTCTACGCTTGCTGATGCTTTTCCTTACATGGCCTTGCAGGATTTTGACAGCTCTGAAATTCCTGATGGTTGCTCATTTGATCTAGAACAAAAAGTTCAGAGAACAGCTGATGTTTTAACTGACAGACAGGATGAGATGAGTGTATCAGATGC
>NW_015707229.1:0-246 GCF_001515625.1 Sinocyclocheilus rhinocerous
ACGTCAACGTTGTCACTTATTGATTTGTATATTATAAATATTAGCTAATTGTGCTAGCTGCGACTATTTGGTTTCTGTGCGAGAAATGTTCACACCATACACAGTTTTGTTGGTTCTTGCTATGGTTCTTGAATAAATTTTGAATAAAAGTTCTACATGGTTCTTGAAACAAATACGGTGATTTGTTATTTTAAAGAGAGGACACTTTATTTTTGTGGAACTTCTTCAATGACGTCAGGCTATAAA
>NW_015707230.1:0-246 GCF_001515625.1 Sinocyclocheilus rhinocerous
CAGCTCTGTTATACAACAACGAGTGATGTGATTAATCACATGAAATGCATTTTTGCCAGGCATGGAATGCCCTTCATGGTGCAAAGTGATAATGGTCTTTAGTATAGTAGTCGTGAATTCAGATTGTTTGCAGAACAGTATGGCTTTAAGCATACAACGTCGAGCCCCCTTTATCCAAAGGCAAATGGAAAAGCAGAAAAAGGGGTGCAAATTGTAAAAAGACTGTTGAAAAAAGCAGCTGCAAGC
>NW_015707231.1:0-246 GCF_001515625.1 Sinocyclocheilus rhinocerous
CAGACTTACTGGCTTAGGAGCAGCTTTCCTTTGTTTAGCATTGTCATATAGGAGGTCTGAGATTTCTTTGTCTGAGTTGATTTCTTGCTCATACACTTTCAGTCATGCTTTGGCAGCATTCATTTTCTTTACAGTTTCTAGACGTTTTAGCTCTCTTCACTTCTGTTCTAATGCTTTCAGTTTTTCAGCATTTTCTTCTTATTGTTTTGCTAATCTTTGTCGGTTTTCTACTTCGAGGTTTTCAAG
>NW_015707232.1:0-246 GCF_001515625.1 Sinocyclocheilus rhinocerous
CAGGATATAGTAAGAAGGTATAGCATGCTTGTAAGCATGTTGTCTTTACAGTTTTCAATGAAAAACCATCAGATGTGAAGTGTCACACAAGGAATTCTGGGAATGTCAACTGTAAAATACTGTACATTTAACAGTATTTTATTGTAAAAGTACATAAAGTCTTCCGTTAGCTTTTTTTTGTTTGTTTGTTTTATAGTAAGGGAACCTACAGTTAAACAATTGACAGGTTTTTACAGTAGCATAAAG
>NW_015707233.1:0-246 GCF_001515625.1 Sinocyclocheilus rhinocerous
AACTTGCTCTTGAGTGTTCACGGACTGACTCCAATATGACAGACCGCTCCAATATGGTTCCAACATGGTTTCTGACAGACCGTTCCAACATGGTTTCTGACAGACCGTTCCAATATGGTTTACGTATCTAGCGGCACATAGAAACAGCCACCACAGAGGCATCTATGTATATACATCTATGGTTCTAAGTAGTTGCAAGGACATTGCTCTGCAGTTGCTAGTGTGTTCTGGGTGTTTGATCACCCC
>NW_015707234.1:0-246 GCF_001515625.1 Sinocyclocheilus rhinocerous
AAGGACAAAATCCCTGCGCTGTGATCCACATACACTCCTACTCTATGGCTGGATGTCAAAGGGAGTTCAGTCTTGGTGTTGTTGTGCCAGAATAAGCAACAGTATGGAGAGCAGAACAAACTCCAGGACTGATTATTAAGCCCAGCTAAAATCTCACGTGCCTCTCCCTTCCTGCTGATGCTCTTATATGCCACTGCTATAGCCACTCCGAATCCCCTATAACCGCTCCACTCCACCTCCCAGTAA
>NW_015707235.1:0-246 GCF_001515625.1 Sinocyclocheilus rhinocerous
TCCACAGGGTTATCTCCCTCCACTCTGAAGGTATACGTGGCGGCCATAGTTGCTTACCACACCCTTCTAGATGGTCAGTCATTAGGAAGACACCCGTTAGTTACAAGTTTCCTCCGTGGCACTCGGAGGCTGAGGCCAGTACAATGCACCAAGGTGCCCTCATGTGACCTGGCGTGGTTCTGGAGGCTTTGTGCAGTGCTTCTTTCGAACCCATTGAAGATATCTCTGACAAGCTCCTCACGCTGA
>NW_015707236.1:0-246 GCF_001515625.1 Sinocyclocheilus rhinocerous
CAGAGAGAGGAAACAGAAGCGAGGCTGCAGAGCTGGAATACGAACCAGGCTAGGCAAAGACCCACACAAGCATTCACTGCCGAGCCTCTTCGTTACAAATACAAGATCACTCACCAACAAAATAGAGGAGCTGGAACTTATTACATCCACACAGAAAACCATCCAGGACTGCTGTGTTTTGGTAATTACGGAGATCATACTCGGCTGATCACTGAGTCGGCCAGCGATTCATTGAACGAGCCGTAT
>NW_015707237.1:0-246 GCF_001515625.1 Sinocyclocheilus rhinocerous
CCAGACTACTAATTACCCCCCAAAAAATAGTAATGGTCCTGTGTACAGTTTAATATTAAGTAATTTAGCAATCCAACCTCAATAACCATCTCAATTAGTCCTCTTCTAAAAGAGGACAGTTCAGAAGACAATTCCAGCATTTTAAAATTCATTTAAAAGTTGTTTACTTCAAAAACAAGATCATCTAATCATATTAGAGTTGAATACAGCCACAGGGTTTTGTTTTATTATTATTATCATAAACGC
>NW_015707238.1:0-246 GCF_001515625.1 Sinocyclocheilus rhinocerous
ATGCGGTCGCAGCTCTGTAACCCGATCACAGAGCGCATTTCTGGAGCCGCCTAAAGTTACGGCTGCCTCTTTCTGTCTGTCTTTTTCTCCTCCGACGCTTCTATCGTTCTCAATCACGTCTTTCCGTGTTTGCTGAGCCTGACTGACCACGACGGCCAGCGCAAACAAACAGGCAAGCGCACAGGCGTGAATGTTGGCTCATAAAGTCCACAGCCTGTTTGCCCTCTCCGATCTGTGTAAACAGCG
>NW_015707239.1:0-246 GCF_001515625.1 Sinocyclocheilus rhinocerous
CCAGAGAGGGCTCCTGTTCCCAAGTCAAGCCCAGAGAGGGCTCCTTTTCCCACGTCTGGCCCAGGGAGGGCCACAGTTCTCGAGTCAAGCCCAGGGAGGGCCGCTGTTCCCACATCTGGTCCACGGAGGGCCTCAGAACCCGAAATTTCCCCCAATTAATTTTTTTTGGGGGGGGCTATAGGGCTTCGGCCATAGAAGTCAGGCTGAGTGCCGAGGCCAAGGCCACGGAGGCCGCTCCGCCATGGC
>NW_015707240.1:0-246 GCF_001515625.1 Sinocyclocheilus rhinocerous
CCAGTGGCACCAGCAGTAGCTTGAGTTGGGATGCAGATGCAAATTTATTTTCATTAACCCAAACAGTAACATCTGTAAAAAAAGAAATGTAACAACCTTGTTTTTAAAGGGTAAAATTTGAATATTCTTATTGAGGTAAAACTCTAATCTTATTAAAATTCACCTTTGGTCTTCCATAGTGTCATACATTTAGATCATGATAACTACAGGTAAAACTACACATGACACTACCATTTTAAAAAGTAA
>NW_015707241.1:0-246 GCF_001515625.1 Sinocyclocheilus rhinocerous
ATATTGAATTGAAAGCCTCATGTTGCAGTTTTTCTTTCGAGTTGTGGTATATCTTTGCTCTGTTATTAACTGGTTACGTCTGTTCACGTTGCCAGGTCCAGCAGTAGCCTGCAGCAGACGCCAGTCCACAGAGCGCTGCACACCATGTCTACATTCCTGATTGCACATGATATCTCGTCTTAACTTGAATCCACACCCTCGTACTGTCCGCTCAAACCTGGGGGCTGTGGATATTTGAGCTGTTGT
>NW_015707242.1:0-246 GCF_001515625.1 Sinocyclocheilus rhinocerous
GACACTGGGAAGGGTGAGTTTGTGTTCAGTATGCGTGATTTTTTTCCCCAAACCACTTCAGCGCTAACTCTGCCCTGTTGCTAATTCTAAGCATTTCATTGGTCATGTCAACAACAGTGCTGATTTCCTACAAAATGCTACAACAAGTTCTAACTTATAACCCACATCCTAACCTTAACCGATGAAAATGGCTGCAGCGCGGATTTGCACTGAAGTGGTTTGGGACAAAAAATGTTTGTTCAGTGC
>NW_015707243.1:0-246 GCF_001515625.1 Sinocyclocheilus rhinocerous
TGACTGCCGCACATACTTGAATAAACGGAAACACGCCCACAGTGCGTCTTCGTGTTTACAGTGGTTGGCATCCACCAATCCTACAATGCGTCGCTGCTGTAAACAGGTTAGGCTGTAGGCTACACTTCAGCCAAAATTAATTAATTAAAAAAAGTAACGGACAACGCACCATATGGTAACGGTAACGGAGTTAATTTATTTAAAAAGTAATGCGTTACAGTATTAGTTACTGTCAAAAGTAACTGC
>NW_015707244.1:0-246 GCF_001515625.1 Sinocyclocheilus rhinocerous
CCCTTTCAAGACCTCGAGCTCCAGGTTCTCCTTGCTTCCCCGGCTGGTTCCCAGCATGCCGCTCTCTCCAGTGATGGTGTAGACCTGAGCAGGCTGCAGGGCGCACTCCACACACTTCAGCTGGTCCTCCTCTGCCGAAAAGCTGCGCTCTAGGGACAGCCGGCTCTTGGAGGAAGTCGTCGGAGGCGGCGGTTCCACAAAGCCCAGGGCGGGGTTGATTAAGCTGGGGTTGGCGCTGACGGCGGA
>NW_015707245.1:0-246 GCF_001515625.1 Sinocyclocheilus rhinocerous
AATCTGTGGAAACACACAGTCTCTCCTTCTCTGTTTCTGTCCTTCTCGCTCCATCTGTCTGTCTCTCAGTGGTATCAATCCTAAAGACATCCCAGAGAATCAGGACGGCGCTCAAAAACCACAGGCAGAAAGGGTGAGGGGAGATAAGGGCTCTCCAAAACTAGGGCATAAAATCAAACATTGGGCCACGGCCAGCCAGATAGAGAGAGAGAGAGAGAGAGAGAGAGAGAGACATCTCCCTTTGAT
>NW_015707246.1:0-246 GCF_001515625.1 Sinocyclocheilus rhinocerous
CCAGGAAATTTCAGTTTTGACAATATGGGACCTTTAATGTTTTTACTCCACATTTGTGCAGTTTTTTTTAAGGATTTATGATATTTTATTTTTACATTTAAATAAAAAAACAAAATTAATAGGTTTTTATACAAAAAGAGCTTTTTATGTAAAATTCACTTTATAAAAGACCCACATTGCAAATTTTAATTAATGGGGATGACATGGCCAATGTGCCATAGTTTAATGCCAAACTGCTTCCATCTA
>NW_015707247.1:0-246 GCF_001515625.1 Sinocyclocheilus rhinocerous
CCTCCTCGCCGGAGCCCCGCCCCCTCCCTCCCGCCAGCACGGCCTGCTGTGAGCTGATAACAGGATTAATTCAACTGCCGCTCCTAATCTGGGAAATTAAAAACCTCATTCTCGCATTCAAATGACTCGCCCGACGCTTGTCTAACGCAAACGCCTGTTTTCTGATGTGTAGGACTGAACGTGTCTGCGCTACAGCT
Source organism: Sinocyclocheilus rhinocerous (assembly GCF_001515625.1). NCBI lineage: Eukaryota > Metazoa > Chordata > Actinopteri > Cypriniformes > Cyprinidae > Sinocyclocheilus > Sinocyclocheilus rhinocerous. The sequence goes on from NW_015707247.1 coordinate 198, forward strand.
GTGCTGCTTGCTAATGGAGGCCTGACAGCGTCCTCAATGGGGGTCTGAC
>NW_015707248.1:0-246 GCF_001515625.1 Sinocyclocheilus rhinocerous
CCAAAACCAGGCAAAGACCTTCTCTCCCTTGACAACTGGAGGCCAGTTTACTAAATTTAGATTATAAAATTCTATCATTAGTTCTTGCAAAAAGATTAAAAACAGGCTTATCTAATATAATTAATGAAACTCAAACTGGTTGTACGCCTAAACGACATATAAGTTGTAATATCAGGCTCATTTTGGATCTCATAGATTATGCGAATTACAGGTGCATCTCAATAAATTAGAATGTCGTGGAAAAGT
>NW_015707249.1:0-246 GCF_001515625.1 Sinocyclocheilus rhinocerous
TACATCTCAGTCTGAAGACAGTGGAAGAAATACTGTTTAACCAGCACCTCTGTCTAGTCCACATGAAGCACTTTCACTCTTATCCAGTCTAAATAACTGCATCATTTCCATCTGTTTGACAAAACCACTAACCGCTCACAAAATTAGGAAACTACACTGAGCAAAAAAAACAACCTTTAAATAACTTGTGAAGGTTTCTCTTGCACAGTATTTGCATTGATCAGCAGGAGTCTTTAGCATGCATTC
>NW_015707250.1:0-246 GCF_001515625.1 Sinocyclocheilus rhinocerous
CCTGAAGAAAGATCCATCTTTGCCTCGGAAGGAAGGCAGCAGATTCTCCACGAAAATCTCAGCTGGGAAAATAAAAAGCTGGTTAGGTTTGGCTGTTGCTTCACCAAATGCTCTGGCTGGTGGACCACCATCACTTGGTAATGCAAATCATAATTATGGAATAAAAAGTCAAAATTATGAGATAAAATGTTGAAATTATGACATACCAAGTCAAAATTAAGATAAAGTCGATTATGGGGGAAAAAA
>NW_015707251.1:0-246 GCF_001515625.1 Sinocyclocheilus rhinocerous
CCTGCTGGGCGCTTGCGTCAGTAGAAACGTTGAAGTTCTTCACAGTTACTTTAGGGCAGGGTAGAGAGTGCTTCTGAAGCAGCGCTGAGATATCTGGATTGATGAACAACATTTATAGAGATGTGCTCAGAAATCTCAGTCTAATAATGCTCAGTTAATACTGCAGTTAAACTTGTTTTCTGAGGTTCCTTCACAAATCCTACCTTGCATGGTGAAGAGCAATATGAGGTCTCCACCCTTGATAAA
>NW_015707252.1:0-246 GCF_001515625.1 Sinocyclocheilus rhinocerous
CCGTCCTCTGCAGCAACTGAACAAAACAGCCAAAATATACCATAATGCTGGCTAAAATGTGCACTTACATCAAATGCTTATGAAAACATAAGTAGCTTTTATAGTGTTCTTCAAACATACACAGTGGGCCTAAATTAGAGAGTCATTTATGTCATCATATCCACCAACACAATTACTTACGCTCGCTATAAAGTTGGGTCTTCTTGTAAACAAGAAAATTAAGAAGAGCTTAAAGACTGCTCCAGT
>NW_015707253.1:0-246 GCF_001515625.1 Sinocyclocheilus rhinocerous
CCCTGGAGGCTGGTCCAAGACGGAGACACGGGAGGCCTCCAGGGCAGATCAGGGAGCTCAGGAGACCATGGCGGTGCAGGGAGCTCGGGAGGCCATGGTGGATCAGGAGATACGGGAGGCTCTGCCTCCGAGGCCGCAACCCCAGCCCCCGCCCCGGCCTCTATGACCGGCTATAATCGGGAACAGGAGCCCTCCGTGGGCTATACTCGGGAACTGTGAAGAGCTTACGAGGAGCTGGCACTGGAG
>NW_015707254.1:0-246 GCF_001515625.1 Sinocyclocheilus rhinocerous
CCCTTTTCTGGTACTGTTTAGAACCATTTTTCTTAAGAGTGTAGCGATGTGTTTGCACCAGCTCTGCATTTCACCGACATCATGTCGACAGATGAGGTAATTAAAATTACACTGTGTTATGACAGTTTGATTATAAAGTAGGCTATATTTGAGACTATAGACTAGTGATAGTGAAGTGACATGTGGCCAAGTATGGTGTCTCATACTCGGAATTAGTGCTCTGCATTTAACCCATCCAAGTGCACA
>NW_015707255.1:0-246 GCF_001515625.1 Sinocyclocheilus rhinocerous
CTACCCCTTTTGCCTTTAATGAATGGCACATTAATGAAGTCTTTCGTTCGTTCTTTCTTCGTTCCTTCCTTCCTTTTGTTCTTTTCTTTCCTTCCCCTTTGTTCCTTCCAACCCCTTTTGCCTTTTCCTTTTCCTGCCCTTCCTGCTTTCTCCCTTCATGCGTTTTTTCCTTCTAGTCCTAATTGCATACTTCCCAATATTTTTTTTCTTCTCCATCCTACTTTCTTTGTTACAATTTTTTCTTCT
>NW_015707256.1:0-246 GCF_001515625.1 Sinocyclocheilus rhinocerous
GATTTCTCGCCGTACTGGTGTCTTTAAACACCGCGGGGGAATAGCCGGTCTGCTGATTAAGGATCCGTGGCCTTGGACTCATTCATATTGTAGGAAGGTATTTCCATAGCAATTAGCTATGAGACATTTTGGCTCTCGCTTTAAAGAAATACATCCCCAGCTCCCAGTTGTAATCTTACTGCTGAATCCTCATTCGGACAGTCTCATCCACATTATTATCCCACTGCATTTATATTCAAATGGCAC
>NW_015707257.1:0-246 GCF_001515625.1 Sinocyclocheilus rhinocerous
TAATAGAATACTCCAGATTCACTAACATTAGAACAAGGCTAAGAACAGATTCATCTGCGTTCGCACGTGTTGTGAATTAGGCGGAACGTTTTCGTGTGAAGTTCGAATGTGCCTATAAATACGAATTATCTACGCAATTATTAGTGAAAAGACTTAAGATAAAAATGACATGAAATTGCCATTATAACCAGTAGATAGCAGCAGAGGATCAGTCAGCTGAGGGGCGATTTCAACTCACTAGGTTTT
>NW_015707258.1:0-246 GCF_001515625.1 Sinocyclocheilus rhinocerous
CCAGCATTTTTTGACTTAAATTGTAGAATTCCGAAATTTGAAGCAAAAAGAGAATTTGACTTTAGCTTTGTGAAACTATACTACATAAAACATATAAACATATACACTACATAAAGCAAAACAAAAAACAGCAGCCGGCCGAATGAGAAGCAAATTCACTCTCTGACAACCATGCCTTTTTCATGGTTACTGCTGTAAAAGCAGCGCCGCGCTTTTATGATACTACTTTAATATGCAAGATGAAAA
>NW_015707259.1:0-246 GCF_001515625.1 Sinocyclocheilus rhinocerous
ACACTCCTGCCTGCACATCCCATCACCTTTACATTTAGAAGAATGTTTTCATTATGGTGCATCTAAACGTTAATTATTTAAATCATCACAGGGCATGGGACTGCTATCTGAGCCCAGCTAATTGAGACAGTGACTGGACAAAATTGGTTTAAAAATAAATAAATAAATAAATAATAATAATCAAAGAAAATTATGCTGGTATTGCTGCTGCTTTCTGGTATGTGCATGTTATCTATATTAGTGACA
>NW_015707260.1:0-246 GCF_001515625.1 Sinocyclocheilus rhinocerous
CTCAAAAAGGAAAATTATTTTATCATTTACTCACCCTCACATCATATCAAATCTGTATGACTTTCTTTCAGTGGAACAAAAAATTTTTTTTTGAAAGAATATCCTGGGATTTTTATCAATATTATGAAAGTAAATGTTAACTGTGGCTATCACACTCTAAAATGACAACAAAAAAAGTATTCATTATTAATGAATCAGTCGATCTAGTTCACAAAACTTGTGTAAATGATTGATTCATGAGCCAGA
>NW_015707261.1:0-246 GCF_001515625.1 Sinocyclocheilus rhinocerous
CAGTCTATTTTCTATGATGAGTATATTTAAAAGTGTATGAAAGATTGGTTCAAGTGTACTACAAGTAACTAAATAATTTTTTTAAATACAGAGATAGTATGTTAAAAACACATTTTAGTTCATATTCGTGGTGTCTCAAAATAGCACAGTTGGGTACACTTAGATGTTCTTAAGATTATCTTAAGAAGTAATAAAGAATACTTTTTATTATATTAAGAACAAAATTAGTGCATGAAAGTAGACCAC
>NW_015707262.1:0-246 GCF_001515625.1 Sinocyclocheilus rhinocerous
CAGTCTATTTTCTATGATGAGTATATTTAAAAGTGTATGAAAGATGGGTTCAAGTGTACTACAAGTAACTAAATAATTTTTTTTAATACAGAGATAGTATGTTAAAAACACATTTTAGTTCATATACGTGGTGTCTCAAAATAGCACAGTTGGGTACACTTAGATGTTCTTAAGATTATTTTAAGAAGTAATAAAGAATAATTTTTATTATATTAAGAACAAAATTAGTGCATGAAAGTAGACCAC
>NW_015707263.1:0-246 GCF_001515625.1 Sinocyclocheilus rhinocerous
CTCAGTGCATGAATTTGTCCTTCCCACCTGACAGGGACGTAAGTGATGACAGAACAGTTGACATCTTCTTCATCTGCGTTCAGTGTATGAAAGACAGATCTTTGCATCATATTTTGTTTTATTAGATGAGCCTGAATGACCTTGCTTTGGTGATGAAAATAAAGAAGTCAGCGCAGATGTGGAGAAATGTGCCTGTGCTCATCTCTGTAGACTAAGTGGGTTTGCATTGATTGAGAGGGAGGCATA
>NW_015707264.1:0-246 GCF_001515625.1 Sinocyclocheilus rhinocerous
CTCAGGTATAAATTAGACTGGCAAAATTGGGATTGCAAAGCACAAAGACCATGTGTGTGTTTTTGTCATGACGTTATGTTGCTCACTTATAGAGAAAGTAATCGTAATCCATCCTTAATCATATTGAATAAACACTACACTATGACTAGTATTCACTGTACTGTGATTGTCAGGAACACCGTGTTATTTTGGCTGCTTGGAATGCATCATCCTTGGTACCGCCCCTTTGTGAAATGTGGCGCTTTG
>NW_015707265.1:0-246 GCF_001515625.1 Sinocyclocheilus rhinocerous
CACAGCGCTCCGCTCAGCCAGCGAGGCTCCGCTGCTCTGCATGAGTGTGTGACTGTCTCATGTGGGCCCTTCAGTTCTTGAGGCGTTTTGTTCCCCCTCCCTGCACCGGCCCCCAGCCCTGCTAATCCTTTTGAGACACACACACGCACACACATTTCCCAAGGCTCTGAGACGCTCTACGCGGCTGCTTATCTCCGCACTCCACCGAGCTACGCCGCGCTACACACACACACACACACACACACA
>NW_015707266.1:0-246 GCF_001515625.1 Sinocyclocheilus rhinocerous
TCACAGCAGTAGAGAATCTCAGCCCTGAGCACTGGAACAGAACTCCTCCATGCTAGGCGGGTGATTGATGCGCATGCGCACTGTGCAGTACATTCATTTGCGTTGCCGTGAGGTTTTGAGATTCATTCATTACATATGATAGCCTGTCTTTCTGTCTCCGTCGCACCCAAGTGAATGCTATCCTTCCCAACTGATTTGACTGTTTCCATTTCTGTTTTTTTTACTAACACTTTCAGTTTGAGGAAA
>NW_015707267.1:0-246 GCF_001515625.1 Sinocyclocheilus rhinocerous
AGCAATGATGCATTAAATTGATCAAAAGTGACAGTAAAGACTTTTTCACACTGACAAATATTTTTATTAAAAATAAATTACACTGATACAAATATTTTCTGTTTATCCAAAAATTCTGAAAATGTATGTATTGGGATTTCCACAACAATATGAAGCCGCACAACTGTTTTCATCATTGATAATAATAAGAAACGGTTCTTAAACAGCAAATCAGCTTATTAGAATGATTTCTGAAGGATCATGTGA
>NW_015707268.1:0-246 GCF_001515625.1 Sinocyclocheilus rhinocerous
CTCTTTTACTTCATCAAAATGATGAGCCACTATGAAATTAATATAGTGACATTTGCATGCGCATGTGCGTGATCAGATTTGTTGGTGGAATTATTTTATTCTTAACTTACAGAATCTGTGTCTTAATTTAATTAATGATACTAATAGGTAAAAATTTCTAATCACTTCGCAAGCTAAGACTGATTCATTTAAGAAATTAACAAATCACAATCAATAGATCTTCCTTACTGTTGACATTGGCATATA
>NW_015707269.1:0-246 GCF_001515625.1 Sinocyclocheilus rhinocerous
AAAAGTAAAGTCTCACGGGAGGCAATAGGAACAATAAAATATCTTTATTTTATTGGATACAAAGCAGTTAATGCCAACATAAAACAAAAAATCAGCTAAGTTACAAGTTGTATAATCAAACTCTATCTTCATTTTCCCAATAACATTCATGAACTCTTTAATCCAAATGTTTCCCTTCTTTTGGTTTCAACACATCTTCTGTAAGCACCATATCTCTTATAATATCATGTTGGGGCCAAATTGTTA
>NW_015707270.1:0-246 GCF_001515625.1 Sinocyclocheilus rhinocerous
CTTTTATGAAAAAGTGAACATTATGTTCACATATCACCTGGACTAATAAAACGTTTAAATTGCACATAAAACGGTTTAAATATCAGCTTTTTAATAATTACGTTTCTACTCGAGTTCATTGTTAAAATATGAACATTTAAAAACTTGTTTTTATGAGATTTATCAAAAATACATTGAATAATGAAGACAGCATTATTAAATATATTTTAATATGTAATGTTATATTAGAATAAATAATATTTGAAA
>NW_015707271.1:0-246 GCF_001515625.1 Sinocyclocheilus rhinocerous
ACAACCACCCTATAATGATAAAAAATCCACCCAGTGTTTTTTTTTAAACACTGGGTGGATTTTTATCATTATAGGGTGGTTGTGTACTGTATCTGGGCCCCTATCGTGGGCCCCTCCCATGATAGTTTGATTGACAGTAACGTTTCAGCACAGACTGGACTAGTGTCTTACCTCAGACCCACCCTGAGTGAGCTGTCATCAGTCGAGAAGGGTATAACTGCAGCCTGGAGATCTCCAAATGGGGGC
>NW_015707272.1:0-246 GCF_001515625.1 Sinocyclocheilus rhinocerous
CTTTTAGGTTTTTATCGCCAGCTTCTCTTTGCCTAGTTCCCTAAATCTGACTAATTGTAACATCTAGCAACCTGGTGCACAAAGGAAAACATCACCTATTGAGAAGGAAAAACATGCTGTGTGTTAGTCAGCGGCAGTCGTCCTGCTCCACGTTAAATTGCAGCCCACTGCTTTGTAAAGTGATTAACGCGTGCCGCTGTGTGGAGACGGCGGCAGAAGCAGCTAATGAGACGCCTTGTCAGATCG
>NW_015707273.1:0-246 GCF_001515625.1 Sinocyclocheilus rhinocerous
CTATAATCGTGATATGAAATTTTCATACCGTTACATCCCTAATTAAAACTAATAAAAACTATAGTAAAAACTATTTTAAACTATTAAAAATCATGCCTTGTTTCACCATCTAGATATTACAGCCCATATATATATATATATATAAATATTAGTTTAGTATTATTTTTTGTATTTCTTTAACATGTAGCCTACAAGTAAAACTAAATATAGTTTATACACAACATTAAAAAAATTACACCATATACA
>NW_015707274.1:0-246 GCF_001515625.1 Sinocyclocheilus rhinocerous
CTCGATCTGAATTTTCAAATGTCCTCACTTGTACCCTCATTTAGCATGACACAGACTCTGGTCTTTACACTGGCACAGTGTGGTCCAGCAGAAAACACTATAATACAATTTTATTATTAACAACTTCAATCCTTAGAGAAGGACTTTATTTTCTTAAACCTTAAAAAGTGTTGTGAAATATACAATATATCATGCAAAAAGCAATGAAATAAAACACATAGTTAATAATAATAATAATAATAATAA
>NW_015707275.1:0-246 GCF_001515625.1 Sinocyclocheilus rhinocerous
CTTTTTAGCCGTTCTGTTGTAGATTTGCTGGTGTGCTTGTGATCATTGTCCTGTTGCATGACCCAATTTGAATTTGTTGGGACGTCCACTCTTGGGTGTCTGTTTTGAATTTCTTCCACTTGTGAATAATCTCCCTCACTGTAGAATGATGGACTTCCAATTGTTTGGAAATGGCCATATTACTCTTCCCAAATTGATGGTAGCAACAATTGCTTCTCTAAGATCATTGCTGATGTCTTTCCTCCT
>NW_015707276.1:0-246 GCF_001515625.1 Sinocyclocheilus rhinocerous
CCAAGCTCCTCTGAGGTGGCAATAGCTTCCTGCAATAAAATATTGCTAGTGTGTCTTCAAATATATTGGATGAAATTATACTTCAGTATTGACCAAACATATATACAGCGTAATATATGATGTCTACTGTGGTTTCTCACCTTGTCACTGATCCAGTCCAGGGCATCCTCACACTCACGGAGGTACTGCACCAATTTCTGAGCCTGCAGGAGACGCACTCCCTTCTCTTTAGTCTTCTGCAGCAGC
>NW_015707277.1:0-246 GCF_001515625.1 Sinocyclocheilus rhinocerous
CTGAGAGTTTTAAGACAGTTTATAAATTATGATTCAAGTGAAAACATATACTGTCACACACCTGGTGATACATATCTTACCTTTAGGTGCATCGGTGGAATAAGACAAGAGCGGGAAAGCGTAACGCTTCCCTATGGATGCTACTGGTTTGAGGCGGTTCAGGGCTAAAAACTGATAAAGAAAGGAATTATGAGCTGAATTATGAATCATACTTGAAACACACAGTGGTGGCCAAAATTATTACAA
>NW_015707278.1:0-246 GCF_001515625.1 Sinocyclocheilus rhinocerous
CTTGAACCCTATCGAACATCTCTGGAGAGACCTGAAAATGGCTGTTCACCGACGGTCCCCATTCACCCTGAGCAAGCTTGAGAGGATTTGCAAAGAAGAATGACAGAAACTCCCCCAATTCAGGTGAGCAAAGCTTGTTGCGTCATACCCAAAAAGACTTGAGGCTCTAATTGCTGCCAAAGGTGCTTCAACTAAGTACTGAGTAAATGTGATATTTCAGTTTTTTCTTTTTAATAATTTTACAGA
>NW_015707279.1:0-246 GCF_001515625.1 Sinocyclocheilus rhinocerous
CTGATGGTCAGAGTAAAATCCATGTGGTTTCCACTTTCACTGCCACTGAATCTAGAAGAAACATCTGAAGCTCTCTCTGATGTGTAATAGACCAGGAGTTTAGGAACTTCTCCAGGAATCTGATGGTACCAGGACATGCAATACAGAGTGGTATCTTTTTTTAAACGATTCACAGCTGGTTTATGATTACAGTGAATAGTAACAGTCTGATCAGGATTCACTGTTTGATCTTCAGATTGAGTCAGA
>NW_015707280.1:0-246 GCF_001515625.1 Sinocyclocheilus rhinocerous
CTGTAAGTACCATCATTTGCAGACCAATAGAAGTGATCAGTAGTTTTCCCCCCAGGCTCCAAGCGAGGCATCATAGTCAAAGGAATTGATTATCACTTTATCATTTAAGTATAGCTTGCTTTGAAGACTAGTAACTCACGTTTAAGGTGCCAAATGGCTTTGCATATAGCTCAAAACGCCAGCCATTTAAGAATAATTGTGTAATTCGTCATTTGTGACGTTGCTTTATAGTTTTTTGCATCTCGG
>NW_015707281.1:0-246 GCF_001515625.1 Sinocyclocheilus rhinocerous
CACCACAATCACCAGCTCTGGACTCCATGTCCCAGAATCCTCCCCAGCTCACACCTGTCCTCAATCACCATCACCTGAGTTCTGATTCCCCACACCTGTCATCTGCAATCAAGGCACCATTCATAAGCATGCTCCTTCCAATCACTCACCGTCCGGTCTACCATTCACTACACTGAACTTTACCAGACTCCTTAAATGCTTCTTACCTGTTTATACTTACCTCTAGATCCCCGAAGTTCTTCCTAC
>NW_015707282.1:0-246 GCF_001515625.1 Sinocyclocheilus rhinocerous
TGTGGAAACTATGATACTTTTTCTCAGGATTCTCTGATGAATAGAATGTTCAAAAGAACAGCGTTTATATGAAGTATTCTGTAACAATGTAAAAGTCTCTACTGTTACTTTCATCAATTTAATGCATCCTTAATAAATAAAAGTACTGATTTTTTTAAAGACCCCAAATGGTAGTGTATATCCAACAATATCATAGAATAGCCATGGTATTTATTGAAAAAAAAAATAGTATTACCATAGTACATA
>NW_015707283.1:0-246 GCF_001515625.1 Sinocyclocheilus rhinocerous
CTCCGAGATGGTCATCTTCCCGCAATGGGAACATGACTCATCTGCAAACGCCACCTCAGCATGTTTAATACCCAGACATGTGAGGCAACGATCATGACCATCACCCGCACAACAGGGGGTAGTGCAGCCTGAAGTGCGCAACCCACGCGACACAGGAACGACCACCGCTGAAGCGCCATCCGCCAACACAGGAAGCTCCCTAGAGCGCGCTAGACTTGTCACACACGAAGCAGTTTGGTAGGAGCA
>NW_015707284.1:0-246 GCF_001515625.1 Sinocyclocheilus rhinocerous
CTGTTGAAGGACTAAGACACAAATGAGTCAATTATCATACAGTGCAAGTATAGAGTTGTTAAATGTATGCAGCTCAGATCATTTGATGAGAAATATTTGAGTTCATTGAAATCTCTGACTTTTAACTGCAGATTGCTAAACACAGTTTGAGAGGTTGCGATCTTTTTCTCAGGAGGGAAGTCAGAGAAACAGACAAAACATGAGGAAAAAAACAGTCTTATTTGCTCTAGGACAGCTGAGATTTGT
>NW_015707285.1:0-246 GCF_001515625.1 Sinocyclocheilus rhinocerous
CTGGACCAATGCCTGTACACACAATGCACACACTTTACCTGCCGCTACAAACAGAATGCCAGCCCCCAGCACGATGTTCCTTTTGCTCTTGTAGAAACGGCTGGCTGCGATACAGACTCCTCCCATTAGCAGCAGGATGGCACTAAGAATGGGAAAGATGTTGGAGGCCCGGACCACTCCTGCAGGGAAAGAGAGAATAGCGGAGTAGAGAGACAGATGGGAGAGGGTGAGAGACGGAGAGCATTA
>NW_015707286.1:0-246 GCF_001515625.1 Sinocyclocheilus rhinocerous
ATCTGAATACACAGTGGCTCACCAATTCCTAAGCATGCAAATGAAAGACTCATTTCCAGCCGACGGGGGTAAATGGACAATGAAAAAAGTTCTACAACACTTTCAGAAAACTCTCGAAGCAATGCCAAGCGTGATGACGGCGCTCAAACATGCTTTGACCTTTGGTGCAAGCACGGCACTCTGTGAGAACTCTTTTTCCACATTAAAGAACGTCCTTACAGAGCATCGCCTTAGCATGCTTCATCG
>NW_015707287.1:0-246 GCF_001515625.1 Sinocyclocheilus rhinocerous
AACAGATCAAAACATGGCAAATACAGTAAAATAAAATAAATAAATATGTCAATAACTATTTCTACCCAAACGGGTAGAAACTAATAATGTGTCAAATATTTACAAATGAAAGTCAATAAATGAACATACCTTAACCCTTGGAAACAAACTTGCATAATTTTCGATATCAACATCAACAACAAGCCAATTCAAGTACAGACAAAAAAATCCCAAATGATCAGAATAAGCAACGTAATGAGTGCAACA
>NW_015707288.1:0-246 GCF_001515625.1 Sinocyclocheilus rhinocerous
CGAGGGCGGTTCCTCGTACAAAGGAGGCTCGTAAGCATAGCGGGGGGACGATGGCTGGGAATCGCCCGAGCAGCGCCGCTGAGTGCCGCCCAAGTCCGCTTTCTTCAGAAACGGAGACTGCGACGACGGGCGGTCGGGCAGAGAAAGAGGCGTGGCTTCGGGGTCGGAAGGAGCGTTGCTGGACGAGCATCTGGAGCGTGGGGAAGAACTGGAGTATCCGTTTCCCTGCGTCAGAAAACTGGGTTC
>NW_015707289.1:0-246 GCF_001515625.1 Sinocyclocheilus rhinocerous
CGCCCTCGACTACCTGCACTCTGCCAAGATTGTGTACCGGGATCTCAAGGTAAACAGAAAAAGGGGAAAGAATTCATATATTTAGAGAGGAGGTTTTGTTCTGTCGCGATGCCTTTATCCGAGTGTATGTCATGGGACGCGGAAAATGTAATTAAAAGCTCTAGAGTTTGGGGCTTTTTTCTTTGGTTTTTGGAAACAAGGAACTCTGGCGGCTGTGGATGATGACACAGTGTTTTGCTCGCAGCC
>NW_015707290.1:0-246 GCF_001515625.1 Sinocyclocheilus rhinocerous
CGCCGCGGCTTGCTGCTCCCAAAACTCCGGCAAGTTGAGTGCAACCGCATTGGCCGTCATTTTGTCTTCCACAACAACGACAAAAAAACTCTGGAAAAGTCCAAGAGCATCGGGGTCACCACATGTGGGTGTCCGTGCAATTAAATAAGTGGAGACGACATATGAGCTGGATGCTGAAGCCGTGAACTGGCTAACTTTATCTTCCGAACAACCCACTAGACCAAAACTCTGATCTCTTAAAGGGGA
>NW_015707291.1:0-246 GCF_001515625.1 Sinocyclocheilus rhinocerous
CGCCTGGAGTACCACACAATCTATCATCGCTGAGGCCACTGCTGGACCTCTGGAGAATACCTGTGCATCCCGTACACAATACAACCCCAACATTATGGTCAAATTGGATTTGTTTCACTGTATTAGGTGTTTCACACGGGAGTGCACTTCAGAGCACCATCCCCTCTACAGCACCTTTTGTCAGCTCCTCTCCACTGCATCTTCTGTCGTGGATCAGGAAGACCTGCAGAAGCTCAAGGATGCTTA
>NW_015707292.1:0-246 GCF_001515625.1 Sinocyclocheilus rhinocerous
AAACAGGAATATTGTGAAATATTATTACAATTTAAAATAACTTTTTTATTTGAATATACTTAAATATATATTTCTGTGATGTAAAGCAGATTTTTCAGCATTAATTGAAATAGACATTGAAACAGAAATCTTTTGCAATATTATAAATGTCTTTACTGTCACATTTGATTAATTTAATGCATCCTTGCTAAATAAAAGTATTCATTTCTTGAGCAGCAAATCAGCATATTAGAATGATTTCTGAAG
>NW_015707293.1:0-246 GCF_001515625.1 Sinocyclocheilus rhinocerous
AGCGGTTCTGGGTGGAGATCTCGAAGACCGGAGGCGGCGGAGGGGCAGAGGTCATCGCACGGGCCTAGCTCGCGTCTTCCGCTGCGGGTGCACTCAGGGTCCGTGGTGTCCAGGCGCCGGAGTGAAGGACATCTGGGAAGATCTCGTCCTGGGTGTACGGGGCCTGTGCAGAGAAATGCACGGAGTAGAGGTGGTGGGAGAGTTAGCATCGCGCTGTATACTTACCCCGGACTTGTGAGCGTCAGC
>NW_015707294.1:0-246 GCF_001515625.1 Sinocyclocheilus rhinocerous
CGTCACCGCAGATTGCATTTAATTTACCCTCACCTCAAACAGCTTCATGATATGTGTATTATTTTTTTAAAATATTTAAAACAGCCCAAGCATGCCCTTATACATATAGAACGCTCAATCAAATAAACGTTCAAATTCAGCTCTTTGCAAGGGTTCTGCCAGTAGTGGGTGCTCATGCAACGTAATCAATGACTTACATCAGAGTAGGGCTGCACGATTATGACAAAAATCACAATTGTCGATTAT
>NW_015707295.1:0-246 GCF_001515625.1 Sinocyclocheilus rhinocerous
ATTGATCTGCATTTTCTATCATTTATTTTTATAATAAAAACGGTCTGTGTCAATTTTGGTGAATATCGGATGAACCGTCTAGGACGAGTTCGCAAAAGTAGGATTTTTAAATAATGGCGAATATTTAATGAACGGTTTGATTGACAGCAGTGGTTCTAGAAGCAAAGTTGTTCAGAATCAGTAGCTCTAACACATGAAATTAAGATTTTGTGTTTGCGTGAAACTTTGTGTGATATACGAGGCGTA
>NW_015707296.1:0-246 GCF_001515625.1 Sinocyclocheilus rhinocerous
CGCGTTACTGTAATTGAGTAGCTTTTTTGTGTACTTCTACTTTTTGTTGAATTGGTGGTTAAAAATGAAGCTTTGAAAGTTTAGCAAAAGGTTTCGCACAAATTAGCCAAAAAGACAGTGGTGCAGGGTGTGCGATATCGTCTGCGATAATATCGTAATTGTTGTTTTAACGGTGTGCGATTTGACATTACCAGTATTTTTCCAAAAACCAAACAAAACACTCCTACAGAGTGCCTTGAAGTCTAG
>NW_015707297.1:0-246 GCF_001515625.1 Sinocyclocheilus rhinocerous
CGGAAAGACTTTATGATCAGATCAGAGTCGTTATCACTCTAGACGTGTGCCTGCAGCGTGCTTGCGCTTGACTGGCAAGAAGCCAGAGACTGTGTTCAGGGAGCGCTGGCTGGATATAAAGCCTAGGCTAGTATAAATTACTTATGACAAAATAACCGAGATAAGAAAAAAACAAAACAAATGACATGATTCGTGTAGTGACTATCTCCGCTCGTGACAGCGCTGCCCTGTCCGTTTGATCGCCGC
>NW_015707298.1:0-246 GCF_001515625.1 Sinocyclocheilus rhinocerous
AGCAATATTGATATTGTTCTGCATCCATTACAATAGTCTAAACAGTGAGAAACTGAGAATGGCTCAGCTCTCCTCAGAAGACTCGACTCGACTCGAAAGCTGCTTCTTCTTCTTCTTCTTCTTCTTCTTCTTCTTCTTTGACTTTGACTTTTTTATGGCGGTTGGCAAACCAGCTTTAGGTGGATATACCGCCACCTACTGGGATGGAGTGTGGAGCATTGATGTTAAAGGAAAAACTAAAAAGCT
>NW_015707299.1:0-246 GCF_001515625.1 Sinocyclocheilus rhinocerous
AAATACTAATTTATGTTATAAATAAATATTTATAAATAAATTAGAGATATAAATGTTGACAAAATTAGTACAAAATTAATGCATTTATTAGAAAATGTTAATATAAATATATATCTTTGAATAAAACACCTTGTTAAAAGGGATCAAATACCTTTCAACAATTTGCACATTTATATTCAGAAAAACATATTCAGAAACAAATGTAAAAATAGACATACATGTCTGTAAATAAAATTAGAAATATAA
>NW_015707300.1:0-246 GCF_001515625.1 Sinocyclocheilus rhinocerous
TGATTTACTGTAAATATATTTTGATTGGTTGTAATATATTCTTTATTGCATTTGAAGGCATTATTTCCATGCAAACTTTAATTCCAACACTGTGTAGAACACAGAAAGAAAGAAAGAAAGAAAGAAAGAAAGAAAGAAAAATAAAGATTAAAAATAAAAACAGTGTTGGAAGAAAGGTACAGGCGTTTGGATCTATTTCAGATTCAGAATCAGAATCAGAAAGAGCTTTATTGCCAAGTATGTTTG
>NW_015707301.1:0-246 GCF_001515625.1 Sinocyclocheilus rhinocerous
CGGGAGCAGTCCCAACCTATCGTGTTCCAGCCCCTCATTCAGGGAACGTCACATCTCGTACTCCGCAAAGTCTAGAGTCAGTGTGGCGCTCCCAGGCCGAAGGCTTCTAGAGGAAGGCGGTTTTGCGGACCATCATTCTCGCTGGATAGTCTTCGTCTAAAACATCCTGATGCCTATGACCTAGGACTTCTGAGGGCCGGCCCCCTCTGGGGAAGAGCGATGTACACCGCATTACACGGTGCCCGT
>NW_015707302.1:0-246 GCF_001515625.1 Sinocyclocheilus rhinocerous
AAGGTGCTGTTGACTTGAAATATTCACCAGATGTTGGTAACAACCAAAGTAATCCAAACATACAAAGAAAACAAAACAAACAAGTCCAGAAATTAAGTTACGTGTAATAAAATGGAAAGACACGGGGAAAAAAAAAAATTTAACACATGAAGTAAGGGAGGTGCAAAAAGGCATGGAAACTGTTGATATCGATAAGCCTATGAATATGCAATTTCCTGATCAATTCTCTACAGGAAATGATTATAC
>NW_015707303.1:0-246 GCF_001515625.1 Sinocyclocheilus rhinocerous
TTATTTTTTAGTTAAAATAAATTCAATTCTGAGTGCACCTGATTCTGAGTGCACCTGATTCGTGGTCCATGGGAAATAGTCCTGCCACCACAGCTGGAAAAAAATCCTATTTTTTTATATAAAATAGATATTTTTTATAATTTTTTTAATTAGGAGGACAAGTGCTCCTAATTACGAGAAGAAAAAACTGCTCTTAAATTTGGTGTGTGACAGGTATGGCTGTGGAATGGGGTTTGGCTGAGGAAA
>NW_015707304.1:0-246 GCF_001515625.1 Sinocyclocheilus rhinocerous
TAACTAAGTAAAATGACTAAATCCAAAACATAAATAAAATAAACTTAAGCTAAATAAAAACATAAATAAACTAAAAGTACTAGAAATATTAACTTGAAATATAAAAAAGTAAAAATATAAAAAAAACTCAAACTAATTTTTAAAAAAATCTCAAGATTACATTAAAATGTTCTAAAACATCAAACCTGAAAATATTTTAAAAAATTTAAACATCAATTCAAAACATAAATAAATGATATAATAGTA
>NW_015707305.1:0-246 GCF_001515625.1 Sinocyclocheilus rhinocerous
TTAGAGTTCTTTACGCTATGGTGCTAGCTTGACTAAATTCGGATGGTAGGATGCGGGGTCTCCATCTCGGAGTCTCAGTCTTGCACCTTGAGCAAGTGCTTCCAGTAAGTGTTTGCATAACTTTCAGTCCACTGAGTCACAGAGTTTGAGAGTTTGTTAGAGTGTTTCGTATGAGTTAGTACAGCATAAATAACTGCATCCAAAGGTCACACACACAAATACACACAAGCAATACACTCTGTGAAA
>NW_015707306.1:0-246 GCF_001515625.1 Sinocyclocheilus rhinocerous
CTGCAGAAGATCTGAGCTCGCACACACAATAAAAAGAAAAAAAAAAATCTTTAAAAAAAAATTACAGTAGTTTTTCCATTGATTTGTTACAGAGTTTTCTGTATTTTTGAAAAACTGAAAATATTAATAAAATTACAAAAATACACAGTGAATTTACATCTAATGCAGGAGTCGGCAACCTTTTGGGCATGAAGGGAGGGGCACATGCAGCGACAATTCCATGTCTGGCCTGTTTTATCGCCCCCC
>NW_015707307.1:0-246 GCF_001515625.1 Sinocyclocheilus rhinocerous
TAATTTAAAAGTATTTTTAAGTATTAAAAGTATTTCAATTAAAATATACATCCCAACTGACAATGCAAAAAATCTTTAAATGAATGTTAATGGTCCTAAAAACAGGCTTAATAAAGGAAAATTATATTATAATGAATTTCAGTGCCATGAAAATGTTGGTATCATGATATACTCCATGAATTCTGAGTGGCATGAAAATGTTTTCATGAGATTCTCCATCACCCATTTTATCATCCATTAAATGTC
>NW_015707308.1:0-246 GCF_001515625.1 Sinocyclocheilus rhinocerous
AGAAATATTATTGAGATTAAAAAATACTGAATCAATCTAAATCGTTTTATACCAGAGGTAATTTACAAGACTTCTGTGGAAACAGCTTCTTAAGGTAACTGCACATTTTTACTGTTTACAGACTACAGAAATCGTTATAACCTCCTCTCAGACAGCAGCAGAGGAGCTGGAGGAAACTATACTTTCAGTTCTGCTGCTCTAAAACACACAGGAGTTTATGTGTGCACAGCAGAGAGAGGAAAACCA
>NW_015707309.1:0-246 GCF_001515625.1 Sinocyclocheilus rhinocerous
TATCCTAATACGCGATATAAACATGCGAATGAAGTATTTAGAAAACATCCAGGTGGGTTTCTATACGTTATAAATTGATTGTGCAATAAGTTTAATTTTCACACGTGTTGATTCTTTACACGTTTTTTATAATATCGCCTTCAGATACAGATTGAAAGTAGCGAAAGTGTGATAAAAGTGGGCGAAAACGCACTGAACCCTGGCCCTAGCGGATACCGCTTGCTCAGAACTGGAGGGATGCCCTTT
>NW_015707310.1:0-246 GCF_001515625.1 Sinocyclocheilus rhinocerous
TAAGTTGCATCGGTGTGTAAGTCGCATTTTACTATTACTTTCAGATATAATTTAAATACTGAATAAGGTCTAAATAAAACAAATGTTAGGGGAAAAAAACATTATAAACACTAACATGAAATTTACTTCCCCCTCACTCCAAATCATTTAAATTGTGACATTCATAACAGAACAAAAATAAATGAATATATATGTATATATAAAAAAATTAATTATAGTGCCGATCATTACAAACAACATTTATTT
>NW_015707311.1:0-246 GCF_001515625.1 Sinocyclocheilus rhinocerous
TAATTAAAACTAAATGAAACCAGCGACCAGCTGAAATTTGAACTTCTTTATATTTGAAAAAATCAGAAAATGTTTCTTTTATTTCAACACCTGCCTTTTTTTCCATGTTGAATTTGTTTAAAAAGACATCTCAAACAAAGTCTCTGCTAACACCAGTACACTTCAAACCCTGAACAAATGGGAAATTGTGGTCTATTAGACCAGTGGTTCCCAAGCCTGGTCCTGGAGGCACCCCAACACTGCACA
>NW_015707312.1:0-246 GCF_001515625.1 Sinocyclocheilus rhinocerous
ATCGGTTAGTTTGAATTAGATATATTTAGGGAATTCTGAGCCGCAAGCAATGCACATCCAGTATGCACATAAAATACAGGAGTAGGTCTTGATTTACAATCAAACACATATCTAAAACTCTAATAAACAGTCATACATCTCTGGGTCTCTTATGTTATGGTAAACATCTCTCAGACTATCAACTTAAGACTTTGACAGCAGACAGGAGGCAAAACTAGTGTTTATCTGTGCTGTATTGGCCCTCCA
>NW_015707313.1:0-246 GCF_001515625.1 Sinocyclocheilus rhinocerous
TTTTTTTTTTCTTTTTTGTCTGTTATGTCCATATACAGCATAAAGTCAAAGGAGTACATTAATGTGAATTGAACAGATACACAGACAAAACAAGAAAAACCATAAACCGACATGATGGTGAACGTACACATGTGAACAGAAAGTGTGAAGTTTGGTGAGAACAGTGAAAGCCAGGCCGAGGTTTTAAACCGGTTAACTGCAGCGACGTGCCATCTTTTAAACCAACTAATTAAATATCTATATATA
>NW_015707314.1:0-246 GCF_001515625.1 Sinocyclocheilus rhinocerous
TACAAAATTGGCCAAGTCGGACTCAAATCCGAGTCCAACTATACACTACTGTTTGTCATCTTAAGCTTATATTAACCTTTAAAACTAGAAAAGGCAATGTCAGTTTAAATTTAACAAAAGAAAATCTCGCAAAAATGTCGCATCATCTCATAAAATTTAAAGTAAATAAAATGTATGGCTGACTTGATTTATGTATTGTGGCATATTTCAGAGTAAGCTGTAGCCTAAGGACCTTTGAAATAACTG
>NW_015707315.1:0-246 GCF_001515625.1 Sinocyclocheilus rhinocerous
CCCTAGAGGACGCAGTTCGAAGTTCCCATGAAAGGGAACAGATTGAATTGTCATAGCTCTCAAATATAATGTGTGCTTCTGCATGAACTTACAACACATGTAAGAACCAATAGCATTTGCCAACACTGACAAACATTGACAAAACTCGAAACTAAGTTGAGTAAATGATGAAAAAATATTTAACTGTTTATTTAAAAAAATATATAATAATAAATATATATATATATATATATACAGTATATACAG
>NW_015707316.1:0-246 GCF_001515625.1 Sinocyclocheilus rhinocerous
GCATTTGCTTTTAAATAATAAAAAAACATGATTTTCTTTTGCCCCAATTAAAAAAACAACAAAAACTATTTAGACAGAACAGCTATTGTTACAAAGTAAATATAAAATGTATAGGTCAAATTTAAGCAGTCAAATCTAGACCAAGTGATCACTTACTGCTTTTTATTAAATTAACACATGTATATGTAACTGAAGTAGTGCAAAACAAGTACTGAAAGTGCATTCTGTCAACTTTTTTAGTGCATG
>NW_015707317.1:0-246 GCF_001515625.1 Sinocyclocheilus rhinocerous
ATTATTCATTCAGTTTAAAGGCTAATCTATGAAAATTAGCCTTTAAGGAATTGTTTTGTTTCTGTTAATTAATGAGTGCTGTCCCCATCAAATAAATAAGTAAATAAATAACAGCTTTGATTACCATTGACTTCCATTGTATGGAGAGAAAAAATGGTTAGTAGATTATGACAGAATTTTCTTTTTTGAGTGAACTGACCCTTTGTTTTAAAGGGGTCATATGATGCAATTTCATTTTTTCCTTTC
>NW_015707318.1:0-246 GCF_001515625.1 Sinocyclocheilus rhinocerous
TATAACACAGAAATGTCTTTTTCTACTTCACAGTGAGTTTTTGTTGTGTAAATCCTTATTAAGTATATAAGATACTTATAACTTCTATTAGTTGTCATGTACGGTAGTGGTTTATAATTGCTTAAGCGGTTTCCTCCTAAAATAACATTGTTAAATAATATGAGGAAAGATACAGCACTGATCATCATTTTGTATAGATATACAGCTGTTGCACTTTTGTGAACTGATTTTTGGCCGTTTACTGTG
>NW_015707319.1:0-246 GCF_001515625.1 Sinocyclocheilus rhinocerous
AAGTACCGATACTCAAAAAGTGTACTTAGTTACTGTCCGCCTCTGGCTGTATACGAGATTCCTCGATAACTCTTGAGTGACCGTGAGCAATAAACCCGTCAACTGTAATCCGCTTCTTGTTGCTGGAGTCGAGAGAACAAGCTGACAAAAAACTGCATGCCCTCTGCATGTGACATACAAACGGACTGGTTTCTAACTTATTTTATACTGTGTTTTAAATGGATAATTATCTAAAAAGTTTCTTCT
>NW_015707320.1:0-246 GCF_001515625.1 Sinocyclocheilus rhinocerous
TAAATGCCTTTCCGATGTGATATGAGATTTGAAAAGGTAGAAAAAAAAGTTAGGTAAAAGGCGGATTCGAACCCGGGTCGATCACGACAAAAAGACCAGATACCACGCTTTACCATCTACACCAGTGAAGCTGATGATTGTCTGCTGTCTTTTATATTGTTGACCATCCCTATCACACGTTTGTGGGTAGAGCTAGTGTATATAGCCTCTGCCAACAAGGCGGGCTATTTGCACTTAGTGTAAATA
>NW_015707321.1:0-246 GCF_001515625.1 Sinocyclocheilus rhinocerous
GACACACATATTATATGCATTTATATAATATTTGTATAGAGAGAGAGATTTTCGAAAAGTATTCAGTTTTATAAAAACATGTATATGTATTTAAATGAAAATAATAATAATATGTAATTTTGTCTGTCTGTCTGTCCATCTATCGAAAGAGAGAGATTGATTTTTATATATATTTAATATTTTATGTTAATAATATAATTATTAATAAAATGTATATAATTTTGTTTCAGTTTTTATATATTGAAA
>NW_015707322.1:0-246 GCF_001515625.1 Sinocyclocheilus rhinocerous
AAGCAGCATCCTTATAGGGTGAATCCGAAAAAGCGTGAGATTATGCAGGCTGAGATAGAATATCTGTTAAAACATGGATTAGCTGTACCAAGTCAGAGTCCCTGGAGCTCTCCCTGTTTGTTAGTTCCCAAATCAGACTCCACATATCGTTTCTGTACGGACTATCGGAAAGTTAATGGTCTTTCCAAACCTGACTCCTTTCCTCTGCCTCGTATAGAGGATTGCATTGATCGGATTGGTGCAGCA
>NW_015707323.1:0-246 GCF_001515625.1 Sinocyclocheilus rhinocerous
TAAAGTAGGCTACTTTGTATACACTGTTTTAAAAGGCGCTATATACGTAAATAAAGCTTAAACCAATCAGACCTCCACGACTGACCGATGAAAATACTATGTGAAATCTAATTGGCTGAGTGAACTGAACCTGGAATTCCTTTGACAATCAAAGATGGATCTTTAATTTATTTCCAGTTTAATAATTTTTAGCAATGTTATTGAAATGTAGCCTATAGAAATGGCTAGGAATTGGGTGCTTGGATG
>NW_015707324.1:0-246 GCF_001515625.1 Sinocyclocheilus rhinocerous
TATTCAATGATAAAGTCAAACCTCTGAAGTCACAGAGCCCATCTGATGAGACGACTTGTAGTTTTTGTTGAAGACATTACCCACTGTAGTGCTGAATGATCTGTGACTACCGTGAACAATTTGTACTCCAAATAGTGCTGCCATTTCTTGAGAGCCCAGATTACAGCCAAACATTCTTTTTTTGTGGTAGAATAATTGGCCTCTGCTTTGTTCAAGGTTCTGCTGGCATATGCGATAACCTGCTCA
>NW_015707325.1:0-246 GCF_001515625.1 Sinocyclocheilus rhinocerous
CTGTCAAGAACATGTCCAGGTCACATTTCACCACAAAACCAAAACGAAGAAATAATATTATACATGAAGAAAAATGAAGACAAATTATTTTAGGACCAGATTTGGACATTTTCATGACAATAAAGCATATTTTCTCTAAAAATCTCCCAAACAATCAAATAAACTCATTGTCATCACCATTTTGCAAAAATAAAATATTTAAAATGTATACATTTAAGTAAGTCATAGTAATATTTGTTGCACTGA
>NW_015707326.1:0-246 GCF_001515625.1 Sinocyclocheilus rhinocerous
ACTAACAAAAGTGACACAGCGGCGCTATTTAAACCCCTCCTGCGGTACGGCGATGCCGCCGAGTTCATGACGTCACGCGAACATGAGCGGTGATCACATAAAACATTATTTCAGTCAAATAAAGAGCATCAAATGTGTCGAGGATTTCACGTTACATGATAATAAAACATTAATACACGTGCGCAGTGGCAGTAAATGACTCACTCTGTTGTTTATAACACACCCGCAACACGAATACTAGCACTA
>NW_015707327.1:0-246 GCF_001515625.1 Sinocyclocheilus rhinocerous
ACGAGGGGCTCGGGTGCCTATGTTTCAGGTGGGGAATAGAGTCCGTATTCGGAAACCAACACGCGTTCCCAAAGGACATGCAAAGTTCACACAACCTGTGGAAATAAAGGAACAAGTAGGCCCTAGCACGTACAGATTGGCGGATGGACGACTGTGGCATGCTTCTCACTTATCCTTGGTCCCACTGGTTGGGAAGCCAACTTCAGATCAGCCTGCTGCTGATGTTTCAGAGGCAAATGTTCTGAA
>NW_015707328.1:0-246 GCF_001515625.1 Sinocyclocheilus rhinocerous
TTGATTACACAATGATACATGATGGGAAAAATGCACTGACTAATTTGGACAACGAGAAATCATGATTGTCAGCTATTTCAGACACTTTTTACAAAAATTATTATATTGTTATGGACTGAAACATCTTGTAATTCATAACAATGAGTAATACTGTATTAAAATAATAAAAAAATATAACATTTGAAAAAAGCAGAAAAAAGTAATGACTTTGGACACCAAATGTACCTGCAATTATAGAATCACGCA
>NW_015707329.1:0-246 GCF_001515625.1 Sinocyclocheilus rhinocerous
TATTTTCAATAAAAATAAAGGAAATATTTGAAAAGTGGAAATAAAGCACCTCATTAATAATACAGTGTTATTGGGTATGATAAGCGGTAGGTGGAGGGCTTTAGTGTCCCAATAAGGCGGCATCCATTTAATAATAATAATAAATATGATAATTTACACTCAATATGTTATTACTAGGACTGTCAACTTTAACGCGTTAATGCATGTGATTAATTTTACAATCCTTAACGCGTTAAAATAATTTAA
>NW_015707330.1:0-246 GCF_001515625.1 Sinocyclocheilus rhinocerous
ATTTCTGTTTTGTAGAAATCTGAAATGATCTCATAATTTGGCAACGGACTGCTGAAGGCAATATATGCAATATGAACCAGCATTTATTTTATCCAAATATTTCTTCATAAAAAAAAAATAATTAATTGAGCCATTAAGGAACAAGAATCATTAAGAAGGATAGGAATTGGAACCGGAACTGTTAAATTTCATCATTTCAAATGTCAACAGTGTGCCCAGTGAGGGGTCCAAAAACGGCATCTGTGC
>NW_015707331.1:0-246 GCF_001515625.1 Sinocyclocheilus rhinocerous
CACCTACAGCACATTTCTGCATGGAGCAGTGAGCTTTATGTCGCATGAGACAATTCAGCCTTGAATTTTATTGAACGACATATGTTATTTTATTTAAAAAATGTGATAGAGGATTCAGTGTATCACTGCTTTTAGTGTCTGTATGTTTTGAACAAACTGTCTCAGTTGTGTTGAAAAGCACAAATAAAAGTTTCATAAGAGACCACGGCAAAGATTTAGGGTTGTGCTTTTTCCCCAAAATGCAAA
>NW_015707332.1:0-246 GCF_001515625.1 Sinocyclocheilus rhinocerous
TATGTGAACTAATAATAGTCACATGGTAAAGGGAAGATGGCAAGACAAATCAGAGTTGTTGTTGTTTTTTACTTTTTGCATTACACCATATGACAAGAAACAGGAAAATATACAATAGTAATAATTTCACGAAGTAAAAGTATTAAAGAGAAAAGTGTTTTGAAAAAGCGTCATAAAATTGGCAGTAAAATTGCGTAGACAGTATGTGAAATAATAATATATATTACATATTCGAATGATGGTATT
>NW_015707333.1:0-246 GCF_001515625.1 Sinocyclocheilus rhinocerous
AAGGGGGAAAATATTGAATTTTTTTAATTTTGAAAAACAAAGAAAACAGTATTTACAGGTCACTATTTATAGGTCAGATATCATTAAAATGCATGAGAACTTTTCACTCAAATTCTGTAATAAAGTTTGTAATTTAAAAAAAATGTAGCTTGAATTAGAACTGTGCAAAATCATAATCTGTGTCTAGAAATGCAATGCAAATTCATATATTCGACAGCAATATATCTAAATCCTCTGCTGCTTAAA
>NW_015707334.1:0-246 GCF_001515625.1 Sinocyclocheilus rhinocerous
TCCTTCTCTTTCCACTTCCTTTTTTCCATTTGTTGGCCCACATCTTCTCCCAAGTATTTTGATCATCTCGTTAGCAGTCCCACCACTCAATCCATCTTCACCAGGGTGACTCTTTGCGAGTCATTGCAATGGTCTTTCCCTCGTTGGCAAGGGAGGGTCCTTACTAGCACACCCTTCATCCCTCACTTCATGCTGTGTGGAGTTGTTGATGCTGGTTGGCATATTTTAAGGTGAGAGATGTGGACC
>NW_015707335.1:0-246 GCF_001515625.1 Sinocyclocheilus rhinocerous
TTAGGTCGCCCCCTAGAGGTGGTGGTTCATATCACCGGCCTTGACGGCTAAACAACTGAATCATAAAGGCCTAAATGAATTGATTGATATTTTACAAGTATGTTACATATTTATTTATTTATTTATTGAGTTAGAGTTAGCATATTGGCAGACTACTTAAAATTAAGGAACTTGTAAACATGTATTAAATTCAAATTTATCAAAAATATTTTTATTGTTTTATTTATTATTATTGTCCACACCACA
>NW_015707336.1:0-246 GCF_001515625.1 Sinocyclocheilus rhinocerous
TAGTAAAATAAATTAAGTTCACTGTTAGCACAACAATGAGTGAAAAATTAAATGCAGCTGCTAACAAAATTATTATAATTGATTGTATTAATAAATCAATAAATTGTAAATAATAATAAATCAATCAAAACAACTAAGTCAAATAAATAATTATTAATTTAATAAATAATTAATAATAACTAATTATATGTATAATACAATTTTATTAACAATCAGTTACAGTATTTATTATAGTATTTTTAATAG
>NW_015707337.1:0-246 GCF_001515625.1 Sinocyclocheilus rhinocerous
TGAAAACAGCTGAGTAGAATTTTTTCAGGTTTCTTTGATGAATGGGAAGTTCAGAAGATTGATCTGAAATAGAAATCTTTTGTAACATTATAAATGACTTTATCATCAATTTAAATCATCCTTGCTAAATAAAAGGGTTCATTTCTATCATTTATTTTCCCCCCCAAAAAAAAAAATTATACTGACTCTAAGCTTTTGAACGTTATAGTGTATAATGTTACAAAAGCTTTTTATTTCACATAAATG
>NW_015707338.1:0-246 GCF_001515625.1 Sinocyclocheilus rhinocerous
TAGTTTTGTATGTTACATTGCATTTCTGTAAACAGATTCTCAAAATTGTTACACATTGCACCTTTAAGCAGTAACTCTTTGCTTTTGCATGATTCAGTGTAGTTCTCATATGGTTCTTAACATTGAAAACATTTGTGTGTTTCAGTTTCTGTTCCCTTTTTATCAGTATCTAGAGAAAGAAGAATCATTTTGAAAGAAGAATATTTTTGTAATTTAGCACACAGTAAAGCCACTTAATCATTTCCA
>NW_015707339.1:0-246 GCF_001515625.1 Sinocyclocheilus rhinocerous
TATTTTCATATTTTTAAAATGCAATTATGCATGCTTAATATTTTTGTAAAAACCATGACACTTTTTTCTGGTTTCTTTGATGTATAAAAAGTTCAATAGAACAGCATTTATTTGAAATCTTTTGTGACATCACAAATGTTTTTACTGTCACTTTTGATCAATTTAATCATAATAATCATATTAATTATTTACTGACCCCAAACTTTTTAAAGGTGCCATAGAATGCATTGATACAATATTTTAAAT
>NW_015707340.1:0-246 GCF_001515625.1 Sinocyclocheilus rhinocerous
CTAAAACCATGAAAAATATGTTTGTTACTCAAAATAAAATAAACATTAACTGATTTTTTTTTTTTCAGCTAGTTGTCAAGGCAACATTTCTCATTTTGATGTACTAAAATAATGAAAAAAAAAAAAATCAAACTATATAGGCATTTAAAAAAATAAAAATGACAAAAACAATAAAATTACTAAAACTTTAGCTAAAATAAAAAAATAAAAAAATAAAAACTAATTCAAATAATAATATTTTAATGA
>NW_015707341.1:0-246 GCF_001515625.1 Sinocyclocheilus rhinocerous
TCAATAAAGACGTGTGAGGTAAAGAGTTTGGACAAAAGCTAAGAACCCTTCAAAATCAATAATGTCCCACCTTGTGCTCAGGTGGATTTAACATACAACAGTAAATGTTTTGGTGGTTAATTAAAATTACAATATTATTTGATGATTTGATTTGTATTATTTTGTCCTGTATTGTAGAGTCCAGTGTCCTCAGGTGAAATTTGTGTCTGTGGTTTAAACCCCATCAACTCAAACATCAAAAGAAAA
>NW_015707342.1:0-246 GCF_001515625.1 Sinocyclocheilus rhinocerous
TATTCTGGTGGTTTAATAACACAACACTTGCCTTGCGTCCTGATTTCTGTGCTTGCTTTTGGTTGCCCGCCTTCTCTTCGCTGAGGGGTGCCAGCGCTTCTGTTTGGAGTTCACTCGGCAAAGCGTCAAGATTCAGACTAGTGACGGCAGCACGATACGATTTATTCCTGCGATTTCTCCTCATCGAAATCCCATCGCCCAAATCACTGTCATAGTCCTCCCAGGAGAGGTCTGTGGGCTGCAGGC
>NW_015707343.1:0-246 GCF_001515625.1 Sinocyclocheilus rhinocerous
TAGTAGTAGAATTAAAATACTGACTTTTTATTTTACAGCAATTTTACCATTTTTAATGCATTTATTATCATTTAAATAATAATAAAGCAAAGTTCATATTATTTTTTTATTACTATTATTAACAATATTATTTTTACCTTATTTTAAATATACCAGTTAAACAAATCAATAAAAATTAATATTGCACTGTAAAATAAATTATAATTATTTAATAATAATAATAATTATTATTATTATACATTTAAA
>NW_015707344.1:0-246 GCF_001515625.1 Sinocyclocheilus rhinocerous
TCAAACCCGTTCTATAAACTTTACAGGAAAATCGCATAACAAGAAAAAAAAAAAAAACATTAAATCATAACCATTTGTTCACATTTGTTTCCATAACATATTCTCAACAAACAAAAAACAAATCGGTCCAACCGTTCAGATGAGTAAATCAGTGTCTTTGATCCTTCTCATGTATGGAACGATATTCCGGACTATTTTCACTTTTCAAATAGAATAGCAAATTGTATTTTCAATTGCGTTTTCAAT
>NW_015707345.1:0-246 GCF_001515625.1 Sinocyclocheilus rhinocerous
CTTAAAACTCGTATTGCTGAACATAGATTTGCAATTAAGCACCATAACCCTAGAAGTCCAGTAGCACAACATTTTTCCAAGTTTAAACATTCGGTGTCGACTCTACAATATATTGGCATCGAAGCAGTTAAATTACCTCGAATAGGTGGTGATAGTCACAATCTACTTTTAAAACGTGAAGCATATTGGATTTACACTTTCAATACTTTATCTCCTAATGGTCTCAATGTAGATTTTGATATTCAC
>NW_015707346.1:0-246 GCF_001515625.1 Sinocyclocheilus rhinocerous
AGTGTAAATGTATGTTCAATTTACAAACTGAATTAAGTTGTTAAATTACAATGTGTATGTGTGCATTGAATGTTATCTAAGAGCGATTCTTAATGCAAAGGGTGCATCTGCTAAACTCTACCAACTGAGTCATTACACTACGGGTGTCATTTTAAACGGCACAAGTTGAATTATGTTTCTGAGTATTTAGGTCATACATACAACATTGATTGTATTTTTGAATGTCATACAGGTCAACTTTGAGCA
>NW_015707347.1:0-246 GCF_001515625.1 Sinocyclocheilus rhinocerous
TCTGTGCGTTCTATGACGCCAGTTTAAACTCCGCGTACAGAGCGCTGTCGTCCGAGGTAGGCCCTCGAGCGAATTTCGCCGCATTTGTGGAGTGGACACTTGCGAGACACGGATCCCCGGTCACCGTCTGTCCCGAGGGGGATCTCACCAGTGCCACTCCGGACCTAGAGCCCAGCCCACCATCTTCCCGCTGTGCGGAGATAAAGCCCGAGCCCACCGATGACGGAGAGCCAATTCCCGCCACGA
>NW_015707348.1:0-246 GCF_001515625.1 Sinocyclocheilus rhinocerous
TATTTAGGGTTACGCACAGGGCTGGTAATAAAATTCTGGGGGCCCAAGGCAAAATTTTGTGAGGGGGCCCCTGTCGGTGCCTCCAAAATGTCGCTCAATCCCTTAATCTGTTCTTTCAGAGCAGTTTCACTGTCAACAAACAACAGTTACAACTGTGCACAAACAAATTACAAACAATAGGACAAATACTATAGAAAAAAGATACAAAATAAGCAATTTAGCTTACTAAAAATAATAGCTTACTGC
>NW_015707349.1:0-246 GCF_001515625.1 Sinocyclocheilus rhinocerous
TCATCATTACCCTACGGACAAAGAAATGTAGAAATAAATACATGTAGAAATTAATAAATGAATAAATAAATAAATGTGGAAATAAAAGAAAAAAAATCAAATGTGGAAAAAATATATACATATGGAAATAAAAGTATAAATAATGATTGTTTTTTTTTTCTTTTCTTTGTATATTTATTTATTTATTTATTTTTACATTTATTTGTATATTTATTTATAAATTTATTTATTTCTAATTTTGTCAGG
>NW_015707350.1:0-246 GCF_001515625.1 Sinocyclocheilus rhinocerous
GTCTTCTAACATTTTGGCTGTAGACTGCAGTTTGTTTACTGTGTCCTCGGTCTGAGAAATTCTCTCCTCAGCTTCTGTCAGTCTGACGGAGCAGTCACCTATTTGGTTCTTAACATCCGTCAGCATGGATAAGACCGATTCGAATTTCGCCGAAAAATCGGACTTTAATGAGGTTATTGCTTGAAGGATGTCATCCAGGTTTGCGGCTTTACTTTGTTGCGATGTCTCCGCGTCTGAAGACTCGTC
>NW_015707351.1:0-246 GCF_001515625.1 Sinocyclocheilus rhinocerous
CCTCAGATTCCAGATTTTCAAATATTGTCCTATCCTAACAAACCTGGTTTTACAGCAGTCGTGTTCAGACTCTGAGCTGGTTTTAGCGCTGAGCCGGACCCAAGGATATTATAGTTTTGAATTTTTAAATTAATTTTTATTTTAATATCATTTTCAAATTTCCTATAATTTCAGTTTAGTTTCAGTTAGTTTCATTAATGGGTTTGTTAGTTTTAGTTTAGTTTTTATTTTGTGAACACATTTCTA
>NW_015707353.1:0-246 GCF_001515625.1 Sinocyclocheilus rhinocerous
CATTTAAAAGTGTCTCTTACTCCTTGCCAAATCCCTGGGTATTATGTTTGGCAAATTCCATGTTGCTTTTAAAAGCACCATATGTGCTATATAATGACAGGCGAAGGCAGTTGATGAATGTATTTGCAACTGGAAATCTTTGTGGAGTTTCTGTGTCATGGTGAAAGGCAATAGAAGGCGGAGGATGAAATCCAATTGGTAGGACCTGATCAGATCCTGTAGCAAATGCTAAGATTGCTCCAAGCC
>NW_015707354.1:0-246 GCF_001515625.1 Sinocyclocheilus rhinocerous
TCCCTAAATAATATTTTTAAAATATTATTAAATAAAAAAATTATAAAACTATAATAAAATAAAACAAAAAAGCAAACTATTTTAATTTAATTTTAAATAATTTATTGTTTAATAGAATTGCACATTTAGTGTGTCTGTACCAGGCTTTCATGTCTCCTACAAGCCTGCATAATTCCACATGGCATTTTTCAAACCTAGTCAAAACAAATCTTGGAGGTCACTCTGTCATTACAGTGCAGCATAGTC
>NW_015707355.1:0-246 GCF_001515625.1 Sinocyclocheilus rhinocerous
TCAGCAATTATTCTTTACTTAGAAGACACGTTAGGGTTTTTTAGAGATATAATATTCCAGCAAGTCTGCTTGATCAGTAACCAAAGAAGAATGTTAAAATTATTCAGGAAAAATACAATTTTCTTATCAAAGTCATAAAATGTTGTGTTGCAAAAACGAGTACACCCTCTTGAAAGTTACTAAATAAAACTAAAAAAAAAAAATAATTCTGGTGTAAGGTTAAGGCAATTATTGATCAACAGGTCT
>NW_015707356.1:0-246 GCF_001515625.1 Sinocyclocheilus rhinocerous
TATTGGCTGTTTATTAGTACTTATAAAGCACATATTTTGCATGACAATATTTTATATCCTAATATCTTATATTATCATAATATTTTATATCCACCCCATATCTAAATTTAACAATTACCTTACTAACTACTAATAAACAGCAAATTAGGAGTTTATTGAGGGAAAAGTCATAGTTAATAGTTTGTTAATAGCGAAAATTGGACCTTAAAGTAGTTCTTCAGCTTATAGTAAACAAAAATGAGAAAT
>NW_015707357.1:0-246 GCF_001515625.1 Sinocyclocheilus rhinocerous
TCTCACCATGCAATATGAGCTACTCATTGTGGTTACCCCCTCATCATATTACAGTATCGCCTGTATACAAACAGGTGCACACGCACAGTCTAATAAAAAATCATGTACAGCTCCAAAGACTTCAAAGTGGATGCCCGTTTGTGCGATAGTACATGTGAGTAATTGGTTTTCTAGCTAAATATGTGTGTTCATGTGTTGTCGTGATCCAAACATTTGCACAGGTGCTGGAGTGTTTTGTTCTGGCAG
>NW_015707358.1:0-246 GCF_001515625.1 Sinocyclocheilus rhinocerous
ATGCAGTGGAATATTCTGGTCTACTTTCTCAGGTTTGGCTCCAGTGTATTGCATAAATGCAAAAAAAGACTAATAGGTCATATGCCTAACAATAAATATTCAATAGCATGTGTCCACCAAAGAGTTTTTAGCCAGCTGAAAAAATGTCAGGAGCTCTGCTTAAAACGACCAGCTGGTGGCGCTTGAGAACGCTTTGGTGACACAGTGTAAGGCATTTCCCGAACATCACACCATTATATGAGAGTC
>NW_015707359.1:0-246 GCF_001515625.1 Sinocyclocheilus rhinocerous
CTGTGTAGATTGCTTTGTATAACAGCATCTGCAGCATAAATATAATGATTTGTCTGCTGATTATTCTCACTCAAACGGGCCTAAGCTTTATGAGGGAAACCAAAAAGTTGAAAATTAGTTCTGAAGAATCATATCAGGCTCAAACGAAATAAACAAAGTGGTGAAATTATATTACAGCAGGGAGGAAAAGACAGAAAATAGGAGCTGATTTATGAGAAAAGAGTGTGTGAGGACCAATGTCTTCTT
>NW_015707360.1:0-246 GCF_001515625.1 Sinocyclocheilus rhinocerous
TCTCCTTATGTAACAGCCTGTCTCCCAGAATTTCCTCCATAATTTCTTGTGGGCATTTGTTATATTGCTGCCGTAAATGCCATAGAACTGCATCATTTTTTAACTACGTGCAAATGCTGCATCACCGTGGCCAAATAAAATAGAAAATAATAATTTAAAAAAACTGTGAAGTTGGTAGCCAGCTAGTTGAAAAGACTGTATAAAATCTATCTACAGCGACACCTGCGCCCTTTTAATTCTCTTTCT
>NW_015707361.1:0-246 GCF_001515625.1 Sinocyclocheilus rhinocerous
TCCTCCGCTCTGTACAAAATACATTGATCTCAATGCGCTGGCGTCCGAGAGACAAGTGACAAGTTATTTTTGAAAAATAATTGCTTTTGCATATTTTCTATGATTATTTAAAATGAATAAGTGTTATTTAATACTAAAATAAGTTATTTTGAATAAGTGTTGTGGAATAACCAGCAGAAGAGCAGTGATGTGTGAACTGATTTTGGAGAAAGTACAGTGTGTTACAGTGAAGTTATTGATTATTTT
>NW_015707362.1:0-246 GCF_001515625.1 Sinocyclocheilus rhinocerous
ACTGTGGGGTTTGTTGTGCTCCGGGGGAGCTCTCCACTAGACTCTGAATGCGCGCCAGGATGATCTCGTTGGCGCTGCTGCAGTCTCCAGGCCTGTAGGGGGCGCTGATGGTCAGAGCGTTCGCCACACGCAGAACCTCCCCGTCTTCAGTCACCGGGACTCGGTTCTGCTCCAGCCACAGACGCAGACTCTCCCGCCGCGACTTCAGCTCCTCCGCGCTCAGAACCTGCGCTCGGCCCGGCAGGA
>NW_015707363.1:0-246 GCF_001515625.1 Sinocyclocheilus rhinocerous
GCATCTGATACACTCATCTCATCCTGTCTGTCAGTTAAAACATCATCTGTTCTCTGAACTTTTTGTTCTAGATCAAATGAGCAACCATCAGGAATTTCAGAGCTGTCAAAATCCTGCAAGGCCATGCAAGGAAAAGCATCAGCAAGCGTAGAATTTCTTTTCAAAGTCACTGCTTTCTCAGAAGGATTTATCACTTTGAGCGGGACCCATCCATCCTTACGTATCAAAGCTACTGTTTTTCCAACC
>NW_015707364.1:0-246 GCF_001515625.1 Sinocyclocheilus rhinocerous
TGCACCTGCATCACCAATCAAGCCCGCTATATCTTCTCACTCCACGCAGTATTCCAGTGTCCGGTCTACCGTTCACTTCCTGAACATTGCCAGACTCCTTACCTGCTTAACTACCTGTTGTTTCCTTACCTCCAGAAGTCCATTACGTCTCCGAGATTCCTATTCTCCTCAGCCCCGGTCTCTCTCCAGGATTCCTGCAAAGATCAGAACCCAGATTACCAAGAAGCTAAGAAACCCAGAACTTTC
>NW_015707365.1:0-246 GCF_001515625.1 Sinocyclocheilus rhinocerous
ATTTGAAAAACGCTGGTAATCCGACCAATAGGAACTTGATCTTGGATATGGTGGGCGGGGACGATATGTAGAGACCAATTGGGCGCTGTTTAACAGATGGAGTGCGTTTGGATTGGGTCGTTCGCTCAGATTGATATGCATTAACAGTACACTGTAGAGTAGGAGCGCACAACGCGGAAACATCACTCGTTCAGGATTTTATTACTTATTCAATAAGATTATGGATCATTTACAAATAACGTTACC
>NW_015707366.1:0-246 GCF_001515625.1 Sinocyclocheilus rhinocerous
TCTGGGGGGTGTAAATATTTAATATAATAATAATAATAATAATAACAACAATAACAACAACAAATTATGTAAAAAATACTAAATTATTACATTAAATACTAAATTATTACATTAAATAAAGCAGCTAATTAAAAAAAAAAAATCATAAAAATTATTTAACAGAACAAAAATAATATTTTCCAAATTATATTTGACAGTTACTTATTAGTTTTACCCAATAAAATAGTCAAATACGCATCTGTTTTT
>NW_015707367.1:0-246 GCF_001515625.1 Sinocyclocheilus rhinocerous
AGACTTGTATTTTGTTCCACAATATGTATATATACTGCATGTACATTAGTATATTAGTCAAAACATCAAAATAAATGTACTTTAAAGCACTACTAAATTATTTAAAATGCACATTTAAATTAAACTTAGTTCTATTTAAGTACACTTAAGTGGCCTTTAATTTTAGTCAAAGGCTTATTTTCTGCAAGTACACTTAAAAACCCTGTTATCCCCATGTTTGTACATATAATGTATCATATATGTCTC
>NW_015707368.1:0-246 GCF_001515625.1 Sinocyclocheilus rhinocerous
TCCACAGCCTCCTCAAATGAAATTTGCGACCTGTAGCCGTCACTCTTCCTTCCCATATTGAGTAATTGAAAGATGGGGTTAACTCTATGCAAAACACTCCTATCCTGAATATTCCAATGTTCAATTAATCTTTCGTACAATATTTTAAGTTTATAAATAATAATCTTTTTTCTTGTATTGATAGAATTTATCTACCCCTTTTTCCCCTTCTTTTCTTTTTCTTATTTACAACAATTTCATCACTAA
>NW_015707369.1:0-246 GCF_001515625.1 Sinocyclocheilus rhinocerous
AAGCGCTGTACAAATAAACTTGACTTGACTTGACTTGACTTTGCAAGTTAAACTTGAATTTATGATCATTTTGGTGAAAAACTAGATGTCGAAGTCTGCAAATATATGGTCTTGAGGAGAATAGATATCATATTTTGAGCTTCATACAATAGATTCCAGGTTTTTCAGGAACATGTTCTTTTGAAACCATCAGGCCTACGTCTGCCAAGCCTTTAGCTCTGCTGACAAGAGCTCTTTACCAAATAA
>NW_015707370.1:0-246 GCF_001515625.1 Sinocyclocheilus rhinocerous
TTACAGGTTGTGATTCAGTGGAGCCAACTGGTCCAAATAAACTGGTTACTGAGCCCATCTCTCAAGAGCAAGCGTTTTGTGAATCCGTCGTTGAACTCCCTGAGATTAGAGAAGCAGTCGTCAGTAAAATGATTGGGGCTGTACTGCTGTGGTACAGTGGAACAAAATTATTTTTAAACACTGATTGTTTGCAGCCTCATGTTTCGGAAGTGAAAATAAAACTAATTTACTTTCACAGCGTAGGAC
>NW_015707371.1:0-246 GCF_001515625.1 Sinocyclocheilus rhinocerous
TTAATTTTACGAAGCTACAAGAATACTTTTTGTGTGCAAAGAAAAGAAAAATAACAATTTTATTCAACAATTTATTCTGTTCCGTGTCAGAATTTGGCACGTTCATGACAGTACCATGGCACATGCGTCTGGTGCTGCTGATGCAGGAGCAAAAAGAGAAGAATTGTATAAATTCGTTATTTTTGTTTTCTTCGTGCATACAAAATATTCTCGTAGCTTCATAAAATTATGGTTGAACCACTGATG
>NW_015707372.1:0-246 GCF_001515625.1 Sinocyclocheilus rhinocerous
TTACTGTACAATCTACAGTACTAGTCTGTTCCGATCTTTCTTTCTCCGTCTGGTGTGAAATTGCTCAGGTACAGGCACACCCTGTGAATTCACCCATCCAGGTACAGAGTTCACACTGTGTGTGTTTGTGTGTGTTCAAACAAAGGCACAGACATGCTTTTTAAACCCAGCCATTTGAACAAATACATGATTCAATCTGAGTGAAACAGAAGAAGTTAAGGAGCCTTTAAATGTAATCCGTCTTTC
>NW_015707373.1:0-246 GCF_001515625.1 Sinocyclocheilus rhinocerous
AATTTGATGTCATAATTGACATTTTATATCAATTTATCTCAAATACGACGTTTTATCTCATAATTATGACTTATCTCAATTTCAACTTCATGTGTTAGCCTATAATCTCAAATTGTATCGTATAATTACTTTTTTCTCATAATGTTTACTTTTTATCTCACAGCTTAGTATGTCATAGTTATGACTACGACTAGTTATGACTATGTTAGGTTTCAATTATATGTCGTCAGTTATGATATGTTAATT
>NW_015707374.1:0-246 GCF_001515625.1 Sinocyclocheilus rhinocerous
TTACGTTAGCTAAAGATTATGCATAAGCTCTATTTCTGTCATCTTCAGATTTTTAACAAGCATCTGAAAACCAAACATACTAAATACCAATGATCGGGTCCATTTAAAAAGCAATGTGCAAATGTTCAGCTTTATAAAAACATTTGTTTGGTTGTTTCTTTGTTTATGTATTTAACAAAATCAGCAACAACAAAAAATGTCGTAAAATCATTTCTAAATATGTAGCTTTTTATTTTAGCTGTAACT
>NW_015707375.1:0-246 GCF_001515625.1 Sinocyclocheilus rhinocerous
AGTTCCATAACGTTTTCTTCAAAATAAATAAAACAGTACTGTATTTATTTACTTTTGAATGGTAGCTTGAAAATACATGGCTATATTAATTCATAAACATCATAACCAAACTATATATCACAGATGCATTGCAGTTGAACGAAATGACGTTGCAAACATACCAGATAGATAGATAGATAGATAGATACACTGTAATTACGACAGTGGGTTCCACTCATTTAACTATATTGTACAAGCCAACAAAAC
>NW_015707376.1:0-246 GCF_001515625.1 Sinocyclocheilus rhinocerous
TGGAAAAACTTTTAAAGCATTGAAAAATAGAAATATTATATTGTATAAAGTAATCAAATGTACAAATATACTGCATAGTCTTCACTGTATAAATCCATTCTTATTTATTTTACAAACATTATTCAGTCAAGGACATTGGCACAGGGCAACAGCAAAGGGCTGCGGTCACTTTAAAACCTCATGATCTCGTATACTAATAGTAATACACATGTTAAATACTTTAAATACTGACGTTCATTCAAGACA
>NW_015707377.1:0-246 GCF_001515625.1 Sinocyclocheilus rhinocerous
ATCATACAACACATTATTTATGCATATCAAACAAGGATGATTGTTGTATTTGCCTTTTCATCTGCGTTGGTTGATGACACTCGCGATCTGCGAAACGCATGCTCTCTATCTGCGACTATGCGTCTCGTATTAGTGACGCCATACACAGCGCGCGTCTTATGACAAACGTTTTGCTTAGTTATTAGTTATTTTAATTATTTTAAAGTTTACAACACAGCAGAACAACTTTGAATACCCATTATATCA
>NW_015707378.1:0-246 GCF_001515625.1 Sinocyclocheilus rhinocerous
TTAGTGCGAGAAGAGAGGCTGGCCGCTTTGGAAGAAGAATCAAATTAGCTTTGCTTTGTTTTCTTACAGACTGTATTAGGCTACAACAGGAAAGAGAGATTCAGAAAAGACAGCCATTGGCTCTAGTGGAGAAAAGCACAGGATTGAGCATTGGTCACTTTAGGAGGTCAAAGAGCAACTGGCACAGTGGATGAAGCACAAGGGGCCGTTCTGAGACCTGTGGCAGTGGCCGTGATCTAGCGGGAG
>NW_015707379.1:0-246 GCF_001515625.1 Sinocyclocheilus rhinocerous
AGCACCCACACGCTGCTTGGTGTCGCAAGTTCAGTCAAACTTAGATTCAAAAACAATCATTAAAAATGAGTGATTAAATTTACACAATTTTTGAAAATTGGGGGGGTAAATGACATGGCTTTTTCTTATGAATATTAATTAGGCCATGCTGACATTACTAGGTAACAGGGTTGGAAACATTTCACTCAATGTTTAATGGCCTGGCCAATGAATGTCAACTACTTGGAGTTTGAGAAAGAGTTTAAA
>NW_015707380.1:0-246 GCF_001515625.1 Sinocyclocheilus rhinocerous
ATTACATGATTCCTGTTTGAGAAACTCCTTCCACACTGATGACATTGAACAGTTCTCTCAAACGAATCCTCGTGTGTTGATCAAGTTTGTGTTGAAAATATGCCGTGTAACTTTCTCATGTGCCTGTTAAGGTTTCCTTTTTGAGTAAAACTTTTTCCACACTGTTGGCAGATGAAGGGACTCTCTCCAATGTGAACTCTCATGTGGACTTTAAGGCTTTCATGTAGATCGAAACTCTCTCCACAC
>NW_015707381.1:0-246 GCF_001515625.1 Sinocyclocheilus rhinocerous
TTCCTAGACAGTTTGTCCAATTTTCACCGAAATAGGCACAGATCATCTTCAGACCATTCTGTCAAAAAAAAAAAATGTTTTAAATATTCTTGATAGATCAAACCGTTCTCATAAAGCACAGTTAAGATTCATGCAAAAATGGGTGTGAGGCTATATCTCTGCAATGTATTAGCGGATTCAGACCAAACTTGGTATGTGTTATAGCAAGCATGACCTGAGGGTACATGAGCAGTTTTAGCACAGTGC
>NW_015707382.1:0-246 GCF_001515625.1 Sinocyclocheilus rhinocerous
TTCTGCCGTGTAGCCTGGTTAGTATTTGGACAGATGGACGAATTATTCTGCTGTAGTTTTACTCTCTGCTGATGCTGTTGGCTGGGGTGATGGTTAATACGAGTTTGGCTGAGTAATGCAACCAGCGGTTATGGGTTTAAAATGCTTTCAGAAGACGGTTCATTAGCATAATACAGATGAGAAAAGTACTTAAAGTGGATCTTGATTTTATATGAAATGGTTTTGATTTAGAGTCATTTATTTATT
>NW_015707383.1:0-246 GCF_001515625.1 Sinocyclocheilus rhinocerous
TTCATCACATAAAAGTCGACTTTAAAAAATCAGAAGTCGTTCAACTCCTAATAAAAATAAACACAATTAACCCTTATGTTGTTATCTTTTTACTGAAAATACTTGTTAATGTTACCACATCGGACTAAAACTTACGTGCTTTGCTCACACAGGGTATAATTTGATCACTTTTGTACTTTGCACAATTGGCACAGTTTTTGTTTTTGTTTTGTAACCGACTGACTGTAGGCCTCACTGATCTGAGCT
>NW_015707384.1:0-246 GCF_001515625.1 Sinocyclocheilus rhinocerous
TCATATTTTTGTGGAAAGTTCAAAAGAACAGCATTTATTTGAAAGTGATATCTTTTGTAAATGATTATAAATGTATTTACTGTCACTTTTGAACAATTTAATGTGTCATTGCTGAATAAAAGTATTAATTTAAAAAAAATCTAAAAATTAATTAATAAAAATCTACCTGACTGCAAAATTTTGATAATAATAATAAATGTGTTATATAGTTTTTAAAATAATTTTAATACTTTTATTTATTGTATT
>NW_015707385.1:0-246 GCF_001515625.1 Sinocyclocheilus rhinocerous
TTCATTTTTGTTTAAACGACACCATATAAACGCTTTGACGTATTGACACAAAATTTGGTGGAAATCATGATCAGTGTGTCCTGAAGGTGCCTGAAAAGTTTGAAGACAGCACCACCTAGTGTTCAGAAGATATGGTCTAGTCCGAGTGGTAGAAAAATAATTCTACCATCAAGGCATTTTTAACATCAAACCATTGCTTCTAGCTAAAATATGAGTCCATAATCCATAATAATGCTTCCTCCAGTG
>NW_015707386.1:0-246 GCF_001515625.1 Sinocyclocheilus rhinocerous
TTCTGATTAAATAAAGCAGTATTTAAGAAGCTATAGCTTACATGGAAAAAAATCACAAACATGACACTTGTAAATTTAAATAATTTTATATATACTGATTTATTAATTAATATGTAATGTTTATTATTTAAAAAAATCAAGCTCTAAAAGATTTTCTGAATTTTTACAACTCTTGCTTTAGACCATCTACAAATGTTAAACCTTAAAATAAAATGTTAGGGTTAACACTGCATCTTTCTGGGGGGA
>NW_015707387.1:0-246 GCF_001515625.1 Sinocyclocheilus rhinocerous
AGTGCCTCGCGATTGCACCAGACTTGTTGGTTTTCGACGTGACAATGGCCAGAATTGCTGTCTAATTATTCTCATGCTACTATCAGGAGAGCAACAAAATCAACCTTCCCTGTTGGTCTAGTGGTTAGGATTCGGCGCTCTCACCGCCACGGCCCGGGTTCGATTCCCGGTCAGAGAATGCTCTTTTGCCTTCCAACTGTGGATTGTGAAGTGAAGCTCTGCTTGCAGCTGCAAGAAACCCAGCCA
>NW_015707388.1:0-246 GCF_001515625.1 Sinocyclocheilus rhinocerous
TTTCTATCTAATGAGCAGAAAAAAAATGTACATGCCCTTATTTGATAAGTGAAATTCATTCTTTAAAAACTTCAGCAAATATTTTTTAACTATATCAAGCATGATTTAAAGTTTCCACATACTTAGTTTATTTTTTCATTACAATTAATTACCTTAACAAATGGAGTATTAGAGACAAGCAAGGACATTAAATGTAGCTTATTAACAGTTGCTAATTAGCTGAATCTCATGAAACTTTTCAAGAAC
>NW_015707389.1:0-246 GCF_001515625.1 Sinocyclocheilus rhinocerous
TAATCTTATTTTTATTTCAGTTTTAGCAATTTTAGTACTTCACGTTACTATTTTACTATTTTATATTTTAACTATTTTACGTTATTACGATTTTGACTTCTTCCAAAATATGAAAAAAAAATATCATTTTATGTTATTTAATTAGAGAAAAAGGCAAACAAACAAATATCACTAAGTAATTTTTTATTGGTGTTATTTTTCTATTTATATACAATTACAGTTTTTATTATTATTTTGAATTTGTTT
>NW_015707390.1:0-246 GCF_001515625.1 Sinocyclocheilus rhinocerous
TTTTATTATTGTTTTAGTAGGAAAGTATTTTCTTTGAAACGGTTATGGACTGCTATAAAAAAAAACTTCCTAATGGGGGAAAAAAATACAAAAAAACATCCAAACCCAAAACAGCTATTGTATTACATTAGGAGATACAGTGAAGGTAACATGACAAAATATCAAATATTTAAAAACTAATATTATTAATATTAATATATCATAAATGTATCTTGATATATAGGCAAGACAGACTGGTGCTAGTTT
>NW_015707391.1:0-246 GCF_001515625.1 Sinocyclocheilus rhinocerous
AAAGCTGCTGTTCATTGTTTTTACAGAACATTTATAGTTAATAATCGTCTACTGGTCTTATACCTTCAGTCATTTTGAATTTGAATTACGTTGACTTTTAAGATTTTTTTAAAGCATTTTTCTCTTATTATTTCTGAACATATAATATGTATAAGACAAGTTTGTACAGGATGTAGTTGTAGTTCATGCGTCTTTTCTGCGAAGATATTTAACAAGTGATTTGTTTAACATTTACATCATGATTAC
>NW_015707392.1:0-246 GCF_001515625.1 Sinocyclocheilus rhinocerous
TAAATATTCAAATAATTTACAATTATACTAACATAAAATAAAAAATAATAATAAAGCTTTCTTCTTATTGCACTCTTTTTGTGTTCCTTCCAATGTGGCGTTTCTTAAAATTTGTTTTAAGAAATGTTACCTCATGTAGTGTCCATCAGTGGCATGTGACACATTGCCAGACCTGATCAGTTCCAATTACAGTTTTGGGTAAATCAAAGTGCAACAATGGAGTTTGATGTTTTGGGTGATTTTGCT
>NW_015707393.1:0-246 GCF_001515625.1 Sinocyclocheilus rhinocerous
TACAATACTCAAGTAAATTTACTTAGTTACTGTCCGCCTCTGCCAATTTGTATCTTTTCAGACAATCTGCTTACGCATTACTGACAGTTATGTTTAGGGGTTGAGTTAGGAACGCTTTTTTCAAAAAAAATTACTTTTTCGTATGAATCAAATTGCATAAATTCATACAAATTTGCTGCCAATTTGCCAAAATGCAAAATATGTTTTCATTATGAGATCAGGCTGATCACACCCTAGAATCAACCA
>NW_015707394.1:0-246 GCF_001515625.1 Sinocyclocheilus rhinocerous
CCTAATCCAAATCCTGACTCCAACCCATCAATGTATTACACATGTCAAGGATTTGTCATAATCTCCGTTATGCTTCTTTTATGCTTATGCTATACTCTAGTAATTTTCTGAATTTCTTATTATTTTTATTTTCCTCTCAGTTCCGCTAACAGTATAGTGCTGTTTTTTAAGTAAAAAAACAAAACAAGCAACAAACAAACAAAACACACACACACACACACGCACGCACGCACGCACGCACACACA
>NW_015707395.1:0-246 GCF_001515625.1 Sinocyclocheilus rhinocerous
CATGTACTTGCTATTATAATAACAATTAATTATGCATAATTACATAACTACATGTCGTTAATTAATATTACTCAGTACTTATATGTACAATTACACTGTAACAAGGACACCTTAAAATAAAGTGTAACTCTTATCATTAATGTCACTTATTATTATAAACTACTAATATTATACTATATTATATATATAATATTATATTGGGTACTATAAGGGCAAAACGTCTCTTTTATAGAGTTTGTTTAAGTT
>NW_015707396.1:0-246 GCF_001515625.1 Sinocyclocheilus rhinocerous
TTTACATAATATATGTGTGCTGTGTATATTTATTATGTATATATATAAACACACACATGCATGCATACATTTCAGAAAAATATGTTTATTAAATATATTTATTTGTAATATAAATTATATAAATATAGACGTAAATATTTTCGAAATATATGCATGCATGTGTGTGTATTTATATATATATACATACCAAATATACACCGTACACATATATTATGCAAACAAAACTTTTATTTTGGATGCGATTAA
>NW_015707397.1:0-246 GCF_001515625.1 Sinocyclocheilus rhinocerous
CTTAATGCATTGTGTTGCCTTCTTGAGCATCAGTAAATGTTTCCAACTTTTGTAATAGTTGTGTATGAGTCCCTCAATTCTCCTCAGTGTTAAAAGATGGATCTCAAAATCATACAGTCACTTTTGGTAAGGGTTCAAAAATGCAGAAGATGCTGGAAAATGAAAGAATGTGCAGGAGCTGGAGGATTTTTCTGAAGAACTGCAGGCAGTTGAACTGCTCAGGACCAACAAGGGACTCATGAACAA
>NW_015707398.1:0-246 GCF_001515625.1 Sinocyclocheilus rhinocerous
ATTTATTCCTGTCTTCAGTGTTGCATGATCCTTCATAAATCATCCTATTAGGCTGATTTGGTGCTCAATTATTATTGGTAATAGTTCTTATTGGTTATTATTATTAATTATGATTATAGTTTTTTTTAATGGTTTTTGCTGCTGAATATTTTTTTCAGGAATGCTACTAATTTCTTTAAAAAAAAAAAATTTAATCACAACTCATTCATCATTGATAAGAAATGTTTCTTGAGCATCAAATCAGCA
>NW_015707399.1:0-246 GCF_001515625.1 Sinocyclocheilus rhinocerous
AACTATACAACCATCCCAAACGTATGAGGAATCCTATTTTACGCTGTAGAAACTATGTAGGTCAAACAGAAAAACTTGATAAGTGGCTGATCTTTTGTAGGTTAGCAGTGATCATAGGCGCCTTATTATAGCGCACGTTGGTTTAACATGGTTAATCTATAATAGAGGGTGGTTGTCTTTGAACAGAAATAGGTGTGCTGTGGACACAAATATCATGGTTTGCTGGTTTTGTCATTGTGCTCAGGG
>NW_015707400.1:0-246 GCF_001515625.1 Sinocyclocheilus rhinocerous
TTGTGTGATGATGCATTTGTAATGAGGATTTGCATTTGACTTAAAATTAGCTGTTTTATTATGGTAATATCAGTCACTCTTGCTGTGCTGTTTTGTTGCGGTCGCACATCAGACAAGAAGGACGCCGTCCACAACACAACATGCCACGTTTATTTCAAGACGGCAGTCCAAAACATTTAATCTATTCCCCAAGTCAAAATGTAACTTCAAGAATGAGCAAGTGGTGTCAATGAGTTTAAAGTTCGG
>NW_015707401.1:0-246 GCF_001515625.1 Sinocyclocheilus rhinocerous
TTTTTTACAGGGACCAGACTAGAAGTAGAATTTTAAGTAATTATGTGACTGAAAATGCTTTATTTTGGATCCTTTTTTTGCCTCTGACCAACTCCAGTGATAAAATTGCCCTTCACATCCTTGCCTGATTACATCAGGAAGGCCGAGTGGTCTAAGGCGCAAAATTCAATGCATATCAGTCGTCTCAGTTGTTGAGATCTCTGGTCTCCAAATGTAGGCGTGGGTTCAAATCCCACTTCTGACAAA
>NW_015707402.1:0-246 GCF_001515625.1 Sinocyclocheilus rhinocerous
TGAAAGCTATCGTTTAAGAATTGAGCGGCGGCCATTAATAGAGCCAGAAAGATGACAGATGACTTCATATGCCATGCAAGCAGGCCCAGACAATAGCTTTAGCT
The DNA here is from genome assembly GCF_001515625.1 of Sinocyclocheilus rhinocerous. NCBI lineage: Eukaryota > Metazoa > Chordata > Actinopteri > Cypriniformes > Cyprinidae > Sinocyclocheilus > Sinocyclocheilus rhinocerous. The sequence goes on from NW_015707402.1 coordinate 105, forward strand.
ATGACAGATTGCCTGGCTGTAACCCACTTTATGTTAAACTCATTCTCACTGTCCAATTTCACAAGTGTAATTTTGTTCCTCTGCATGGCATTGTCCTCGAGTTCCTTTGGTAATGATTCCCTTTTCTATTGTATTGTTTTCT
>NW_015707403.1:0-246 GCF_001515625.1 Sinocyclocheilus rhinocerous
TTTTTTTTATTTGGAAAACTACCAAACTTGGAAACCTAACCTTAACCCATGTAGTTGCTTATATTATCCAGTACTTTCTTAGGTGAGTACACTGCACTTACTGTTGGTGTCAGACATTTTTTTTATTTTTTATTTTGAATGTAGCGTAGCTGTTTACTTGGCTGTTTGATCAAATAGCGCACTTTAGCTTATAGCCAGCTATGAAGAAACTGGTAGCCAGGCAACAGAGTGGCGATGTCACGCACA
>NW_015707404.1:0-246 GCF_001515625.1 Sinocyclocheilus rhinocerous
TTGGTCTCTTTTTAAAGAAGACAATCAGCAGAAGTGAAATCATTTAAAAAAATGAAAGTATAAAAAAGTTATAGAAGTTTAGATTTACTGAAAAAGAAAATGTACTGTACTATTTTGATTATATTTTATATCAAATAAATATTTTTACAAAATAGGTTTTAGTCCAAAATTGATATAAAATTAAAGCCATGTGTCTAAATAAGCTGTATTCCAAATTTGAAGTTGATATAAAAAAAATGGAGGTTC
>NW_015707405.1:0-246 GCF_001515625.1 Sinocyclocheilus rhinocerous
CGGAGCTGATCTGTCATTGTAAGCCCCTGAGTAATGCTAAGTGGTTGACTCTCTTACATAGCCAGAGGTGATGTTCAGTGTAAAGCCATTATCAGCGGCATTAGTATGCATGCTGAGTTCAGCCAGCCTACTCAGAGCATGAAAGTTTTAGGGTGTATGACACAGCTTTGGGTGGGGAAGACAATCGGGAAAAGAAGACAGACCAAGTCAATGAGGCAGACACATGGCAAAACAGCTTTTAAAAAC
>NW_015707406.1:0-246 GCF_001515625.1 Sinocyclocheilus rhinocerous
TGACATAATCAAAGAAGACTGGCGACTCGACTTAGACAACAATGATTCGAGACTTGAGCCATGTGACTCGGCAAGTCTTTACCTTCTTAAAAAAGTTCTGATCAATATAGGCTGGTTACTGAAACGTATGGTCACACTGGTATGATTAGCGCAGCTTTTGGCACTGAGCCATAGGGGGACTCGCTAAGTGAGCGCTTGTTATAGTGTTTTCATCCACATAATGTTTAGGATATTTAAAGTTTTAGA
>NW_015707407.1:0-246 GCF_001515625.1 Sinocyclocheilus rhinocerous
AGCTCAACCATTCAGCACCTTTAACAAAAGTATTGCACAAAAAATTATCAAAACAATCATTTTATTTAATTGATGGGACAGACGTGATGAATGTGAGCAGATGAAGAGCTCTGAATGATCGGTGGAGCCCTCCTTATCTCTCACATATCGTACTGTGACGTTTATATCATGATACATAATGCATTGTGAGGTAGTGGATGGTATCCGGCTCTAGAGCGAGTACTCTGTTAGCCATGCTGGGTTTTC
>NW_015707408.1:0-246 GCF_001515625.1 Sinocyclocheilus rhinocerous
GTTCGCTTCAATTGGTTAAATGTGTTTAAACGCATTACATTTGCTCTTTTTATTGATTCATTCTGTAATTCATCTATAAATCAAGTCCAGATAGGATGTTTAAGAAAAGTAAAGTCATTTGCACTCTTTGAATTGCATAATTTTATTATTAAAGCTGACGAGTATGAATTATTGTATTTTTGTACAAACAATGAAAACCACCAGATAACAGCGGTAAAAACATCTGACAAAATCTCTCCCACTGCA
>NW_015707409.1:0-246 GCF_001515625.1 Sinocyclocheilus rhinocerous
TTGTCACAGTGTGAACACATGTAAGGTTTCTCTCCAGTGTGGATCATCTCGTGTTTTCTCAGGTCTCCCGAGTCACTGAATATCTTGTCGCAGTGTGAACACATGTAAGGTTTCTCTCCAGTGTGAGTTCTCTGGTGCCGTTTCAAATCTAGATCTCTCGTAAAGGTCTTGTCACACTCAAAGCACATATGATTTTTTACGCCAGTGTAGCGTCTGGACCAATCAAACACACAATTTTTCATTTGA
>NW_015707410.1:0-246 GCF_001515625.1 Sinocyclocheilus rhinocerous
AGCTCAACCATTCAGCACCTTTAACAAAAGTATTGCACAAAAAATGATCAAAACAATCATTTTATTTCATTGATGGGACAGACATGATGAATGTGAGCAGATGAAGAGCTCTGAATGATCGGTGGAGCTCTCCTTATCTCTCACATATCGTACTGTGACGTTTATATCATGATACATAATGCATTGTGAGGTAGTGGATGATATCCGGCTCTAGAGCGAGTACTCTGTTAGCCATGCTGGGTTTTC
>NW_015707411.1:0-246 GCF_001515625.1 Sinocyclocheilus rhinocerous
TGCACATGTCATCAGAGAAGAGGTGTTGATGCTGTTAATTAAAGTAAATGTTTTTGATTAGAGTTTACGAGGATGCATGGATGATGTGCACGGATAAATCAATTATAATAAACACTGCAATTGTCCATGAAAATAAGAATTTGAATGTCTGCTAACAAGATACTGTAACTATATATATATATTTTTTTCATGTTATTTTTTTACATAACTCCTAATATATATCAAAACACACTGGACTACAAATAT
>NW_015707412.1:0-246 GCF_001515625.1 Sinocyclocheilus rhinocerous
TGCAAGAGCTGGGTTTGGATTGGTCTCCGCCGGAGGAGCCCACCCACAGCCGCCTGGATGAGTGGTTCTTGCCGGGGTGCCGTCAGGCCCCTTGACAACGAGCTTCACCATTCTTCCCAGAGGTCCACGATGAGATCACCAGATCTTGGCGCGCCCCATAATCGGCCCGCCTACATGCCTCCTCTTCATCCACCCTCACATCGGTCGACGGCGCCGAAGAAAAGGGGTATGACAGACTGCCTCCCC
>NW_015707413.1:0-246 GCF_001515625.1 Sinocyclocheilus rhinocerous
ATTTATTTTTTGAGGTTCCTAGCTAAGTTTAGGAACAGAATGAACAAAACTCCATGAAATAGCCACTCTGGATACCTAGTATCTGAATGACATGTGCCATAACAATACTTTTTTTACCATGGTTGAAGGAATTTACTTTAAAAAAGGAGGTTTGTATGTTTCAAACAATTCATTAAACCCTGACGGCTTTTCTCAGACGTGCACTTGATTGTGACGAACTACGAGACTGCGCACCAGAGATTACAC
>NW_015707414.1:0-246 GCF_001515625.1 Sinocyclocheilus rhinocerous
TGCATGATAATGGTTATCAAAAAGGGTAATATAATGGCCATTTTGTGTGTCTTTTACCAACCTACACTTCACCAAAAAGGTCTGTAGGTGGCACATCGACTTCATTTAACTAACTATAACTTCATTAGAGGATAAATCAATACAAAACTCATGGTTTTGGTGAGTGCTTTGTAATCTATATTCGCATTAGATTTTCTAATCGACACAATTCGTTTGTAAATGAGACAAACCACAGATTCAGATTGA
>NW_015707415.1:0-246 GCF_001515625.1 Sinocyclocheilus rhinocerous
TGCTCCAGGACAGCTCTGTGTCTCCGAGCACGGTGCTGTCTGTGACCGGGGTGGAGTAACGTAGCCCTCAATCACGCTGCAGTGTTTGTAAGAGCTGCCTCCTTCTCCACCCCACGCACAGAGTGAAATTCTCAGACTCCGATACAGGAAAAATAAAACAGAACTTATAACATTGGGGCTAATATGTTAGCAAGCAAGCTACTGATAGTTTTCGACTACAGTCCTTAAAGTTAACTGCAAGTAAGC
>NW_015707416.1:0-246 GCF_001515625.1 Sinocyclocheilus rhinocerous
GGATCATTTGACACTGAAGACTGGAGTAATGATGCTAAAAATTCAGTTTTTTTCATCACAGGAATACATCACGTTTTAAAAAATATTAAAATACAAAAGAGTTCTTTTCAATTTTAAAAAATATTTCACAGTATTACTGTATTTTTGCAGCCTTGGTGAGCGTAAGAGACTTTATTCCAAAAACAATAAAAAAATCTTACAGACCCCAAACTTTTGGATGGTAGTACATTTTACTGCTTTGCATAC
>NW_015707417.1:0-246 GCF_001515625.1 Sinocyclocheilus rhinocerous
GCGTAGGTTTATAAATGATTTACCTTATAAATCTGACAGAATGGTGCACATTGTTCCCAGATGAACGTTATAAGCAACTCAGGCTCACAAGCATATGCAGAAATGGAGTTTGAGACGCTCCACACATGTAAAAGATAACTGTTTGTGTGGAGCAGCATTTACTGTGAACAGAGCCGCTCTGAGATTCACGTAACCTACACGCCAGTGTTGGGTCCGAGTCCACCTTGTCGAGTCCTAGTTTTTAAT
>NW_015707418.1:0-246 GCF_001515625.1 Sinocyclocheilus rhinocerous
GGGAATTGGACTTTAAAATAGTGTGACCACAAATTTTCCAGCTGCGTGTATAAGATGTAGATTCACACACAACCATGTGGGGTCGCTCTCACGCATACAACATGCTTTAAATCGGCAATTATTTTTTAAATATAATGAATTAAAATATTCTGATGTGTCACAATGTATCAAATGTATGTTTATGGTGTGATAAGCTAGTAAGGTATTGTAAGCTAGTTGCAGCGAATGTCGTTCACACCAAGGACA
>NW_015707419.1:0-246 GCF_001515625.1 Sinocyclocheilus rhinocerous
TGTAACTAATTTATTTTAATTGATCTATTATTTATTTAATTTATTGTTGATTTAATTGATTAATCTAATGATTTCTGAATTTAGAGAAACAGAAATAATAAATGTCATAATTTTTTATTAATTTGTTTAATTTTTATATATTTATTCCATACAAACTCTGTACATAATTTGTTTATTTTTATTTATTTACATATTTAGGTATTTATTTATTAAACTATGGCTTTCAACAGACATAAATTAAATATA
>NW_015707420.1:0-246 GCF_001515625.1 Sinocyclocheilus rhinocerous
TGTTCGGATGTATTGAGGAGCATCATAATTAATGACACATTTCACACCGTTGATATCAATGCCTCTGGCAGCAGCATCTGTGCTTATCAACCTGACATGAAAAAAATATCAACAATATTTCATCATTACATATACCATATGCAGTCTTGCACGTGTTATGATGGTAGTAGGTTAGTATAAATCTTGTTGGGCAGAGCGGATACTGAAGGCATACGTACAGTGGGATCTTCCCTTGTTCAAAGTCCT
>NW_015707421.1:0-246 GCF_001515625.1 Sinocyclocheilus rhinocerous
TGTAATCTTAACAAACTGTGATAGAGTTCTATCAGTAAATCTTCTCTGACAGATGTCATTGACTGAATGCTTTTTATGACACCCTGTCAGGTCTGATCTCTTCAACCCACAGTAACGCAATGATGACTGCCACAATTTCAGCTGTATATACAGATAACTGATCAGATAATCTTTTGGAAATATTAATTTTAAATTCTGGGGTATGTATTCCAATTCCCACACATTCCTGTTTGTTCTTGGATCCAT
>NW_015707422.1:0-246 GCF_001515625.1 Sinocyclocheilus rhinocerous
AGGCATTATTTGTTAAGTTTATGGGCATTTCCTTTAACCATAAAAGATCACAACACAAATTATTAAAAATATAGGTAAAACACCTGTAAAAAATCAATACAGAAAATGTCTTCCTATTCATATTAACATTGTACATTGGGCCCTATTTTTACAGACATTTACATACCAATGAGGGTGGGATATTGTACTAATCAAATTATATTTATATTATTATTTTTTCGTTATTGATATATCATCTCATAACCC
>NW_015707423.1:0-246 GCF_001515625.1 Sinocyclocheilus rhinocerous
AACAATAATATTCAGCATATCAAATATATCAAAAAGAATATCAAAATTGTTTTGGTCATTTCTGCACAGCTTGGTCTAATGATCATTTGAGCCAAATTTGAACAAAATTGGACAAGATTTATTAAGGAGTAGCAAAAAACTGCTTTTCAAAATGCTGGACAAGCAAAGTTATGAAAAATGACAAATGGGATATTGTTAGAGTCCACTTAAACTGAGGAATGTAATGACAAGAAAAAATTTTGGACC
>NW_015707424.1:0-246 GCF_001515625.1 Sinocyclocheilus rhinocerous
CTTCTACAAGACATGCTGGCCCAGCTCAGCCCTACATTCCGACTACAGCTGAGGAGTACTATCGTGTGCAGTTCTTCCTAGTTCTTGATACAGTGATGACACAGCTGACACATCGATTTGAACAGGAGGGTCTGCGCAACATTGTCATGCTTGAAAATGTCCTAATCTCTGGACAAGTCAACGACATTGTTGAACTGTACCCAGAGCTGGAATCCCAGTCCCTAAAGGTGCAGATGGCCATGTTTC
>NW_015707425.1:0-246 GCF_001515625.1 Sinocyclocheilus rhinocerous
TGGGTCTCCAGAGTGTCAAGGACCTCGGATGATTTCATGTGCGGAGTCTTACGCAAAGTGCCTGACTTTGAGTAGCCACTGTCCACATAGCTCACAGACAAAACATTGTGTGGCGGTTTGAACAAAGTGTCCTTGCTAAAAATCTCTTTCCTCTTGTCCACCCCGCCACCAGTGCTACCACCACCTCCCCCGCCCCCTGGGTCAGTGTTGTGTTGGTGCTGTATCAAACGTCCATTGGGCATAGGC
>NW_015707426.1:0-246 GCF_001515625.1 Sinocyclocheilus rhinocerous
TTTTTTTTAACTAACATTTGCACTATCATTATTTAACGCTCCAAAAAAAAGCATGTCCAAAAGCTTTTTTGGAATTGCACTCATGCTAATTTGCCGTGTTTAGTAAATTTTTCCTGCAGAGTTTAGCTCCAACCCTAATCAAACACACCCGAACAAGCCAATCAAGTGCTGTGTCTCAATGTGCCTACTTATACTACGCCTTTAAAGTATGTACTCTTTTGGTGAAGAAAAAGTACACACTTTTGA
>NW_015707427.1:0-246 GCF_001515625.1 Sinocyclocheilus rhinocerous
CATTTACAGATAAGAGCGGGAGAGAAAAGCGAGCGAGCGAGAGCTCTCGAGTCGCCGGCTGTAGGGCTCTTGGGAAGTTTGTCTTGTAATTGAATCAATTGTTGACCTCTTGTTCAAACTGGCCGAGCTGCTCGGAGAGGAGAGCCTGCGGAATAATAAACGCTCTCTCTCTCTCTCTCTCTCTGTGTGTGTTGTGGGTTGCGCTCGCCCCTCCTCTCCGCTGCGATTGTGCCGTGAGTCAAAGGC
>NW_015707428.1:0-246 GCF_001515625.1 Sinocyclocheilus rhinocerous
GAAACAAACATAAGTTAGTGAATTATAAAATTAAAGCTACATATACAAGTGGACAATATTTAAGCATCAAATTTAACAATATTTAAGTAACAAAGTGAACACAAGCAGCATATTGAATAATATTTAAGTATCAAAGTGAACACTATTTAAGTATCAAAGTGAACACTATTTGAGAATCAAAGTAAATACAATAAATAGCACATTTCTGACCGGCGGGCCTCCAGCAATTCCAGCTGTTTGCAAAGG
>NW_015707429.1:0-246 GCF_001515625.1 Sinocyclocheilus rhinocerous
GCTTGGCCCAGCAGCTCTTGGCTGCACAGAAGCAGACTGAGGCGGTTCATCACACCCTGCCCAGGCGGGCAGCTGCTGTCTCCACCCGTCCGCCGGCCGCAATGCCCCAGCCTGCTCGTCGCCGAGGGCGGTCCCCTACGTCTGCCCCTGCTCCCGCGCCGCATCAGCAGCAGCCTCCAGTAAGCGGCGCCATGGAGCTGGGCGTAGGCAGGCCGCCCCACCCGTCCAGTCCCCCGTCAAACCTGG
>NW_015707430.1:0-246 GCF_001515625.1 Sinocyclocheilus rhinocerous
GAAAAATCGTGATTCACATTTTAGCAAGAATCGTGCAGCCCTATACAAAAGTTAAATACACCCTGTCTACCGGACACGAGTGGCACAGCGCGACACGACAAAATTCTAGGCTATAGAACTCATATAAGCAGTGATGCTACACTGAACACAACATGACAAATCCCCGACAGTAAACTGCCTCGTCCTTTTTATGAGGTACTCACACAGAGTTCAAATGTCCTGTGTAGACACTAGACAGACTAAACC
>NW_015707431.1:0-246 GCF_001515625.1 Sinocyclocheilus rhinocerous
GAAGAATGTATCCTGGGTTGAGGATGCTAATCATTTTTTTGAATCCTTCATCTTCCACCATTGACATTGGCCGCATGTCAGTTACCAACATACACAGGATGGCATATGTTATAGTGGCTGCTTGTTGAGGAGTGCATGGGGGATTTCTCCTTTGAACAAATTCACTCATGCGGAGTTGTTTCTTTCTGAAAAAAAAACAACAACAAAAAAATAAAAACAGCATTTGAGTATGCAAGGTGAAGCAAT
>NW_015707432.1:0-246 GCF_001515625.1 Sinocyclocheilus rhinocerous
CAAGTTTTATACTACTAAGTTTTTATTAATATTTTGAACTAGACTTTATGTTCAGATTTTTATATTTCTATTTTAGCAATTTTGTTGTTTTTGTCATTTAAAAAAATGTCTAGAGTTTTTAGTAATTTTAGTAATTTGTTTTAGACTATTTAGTTATTATATAGTATATAATATACCATACATACTTCTACATACTGGTAGAAAATGTATAGCATGAATGCACTGTAAGTCGCTTTGGATAAAAGC
>NW_015707433.1:0-246 GCF_001515625.1 Sinocyclocheilus rhinocerous
AAAAGCTTTATGTCGCCATTGAATTCTCCATTCTATGCTACAATAAAGCAGAAAGATATTCAGATTTACAGGAATTTTACAATGTTTAAAGACTGTTGTTAGGCATGACACAGAGCAGAATGCCTAACCATGGTAAAATCCTTGCAGTGAATGGCCTTGAATGCCTCACAGTGGCAACAGTTTACAAAAAATGCCTAGGAGAGTTTGTTTGCTGTTTAAATTAATAAGGCAAAATACTGTACTGTA
>NW_015707434.1:0-246 GCF_001515625.1 Sinocyclocheilus rhinocerous
GAAGGTTTAGCCAGAGGTCCGTGTGAGTTCAGGAAGGGTATGAAGTGCTCAAACGTGCAATGACATCTCACCTTGCGAATGTCAGCAGAAGCTTTTAAGATCCTCCCCAACCCGTCACATCGCTCTGCCTTCACTTAATGGAGTGCTTTTCTTCAAAGCATCTGCCTCTCTGCCTGTAACTCTATTTTATTACCAGCCAGTCCTCTGATAGCAGAAGCGTCACACGCTGTATTTCATCTCAACGTG
>NW_015707435.1:0-246 GCF_001515625.1 Sinocyclocheilus rhinocerous
GAAAGTGTCTTCAATGATGGTGATGCGGAGAGAGCTGAACACCAATCCAAGGCAGGAAACGTCTGGTATATTCCTCACCAAGGGGTATATCACCCTAGAAAGTCAGAGAAGATTAGAGTTGTGTTCGACTGCTCTGCCAAGTATGATGGCACCGCTTTGAATGATCACTTGCTAACTGGACCTGATCTCACTAATGGGTCACAGTCACAGTTATTTGTGATGTAGAAAAGATGTTCCACAGGTTCC
>NW_015707436.1:0-246 GCF_001515625.1 Sinocyclocheilus rhinocerous
AAAATGAGTGTCATAATTCATAATAATCTGTGTTCATTATATGAACATCAGAATAAAAGCAGCTGTTGATTGTTTCTCATCAGCTCCTGTGATCCTGGATCCAAACACTGCTCATCCACATCTCGTCGTATCGGATGATCTGACCAGTGTGAAATGGACCAGGAACAAGCAACTGCTTCCTGATAATCCAGAGAGATTTGACTGGTACCCCTGTGTTCTGGGTTCAGAGGGTTTTAACTCAGGAAC
>NW_015707437.1:0-246 GCF_001515625.1 Sinocyclocheilus rhinocerous
CTTAGAACATATGATTTGGGGAAACAGCTACAGTGCCATTCAAAAGTTTTGGTTCAGTAAGACTGATCGATCAATCGATTGATCGATCATTCATTCATTCATTCATTGAAATTAATACATTTATTCAACTAGGATGCAGTGAATTGATCAAAAGTGACCGTACACACATTTACAATATTACAAAAATATTGTAATATTATAATGGTTTCCACAAAAAAAATATTAAGTAGCACAACTGTTTTCAAC
>NW_015707438.1:0-246 GCF_001515625.1 Sinocyclocheilus rhinocerous
GCTCCTTCTCAAACTACTGAGAGGCATTGTGTTTGTTAAGGTGAGTTTTTACATCATATAGTTACTTGTATAGCGATTATTGTTATGCATGATGGACTTGCTGTGTCAGAGAATGAGGTCCACGTTTCAGCAGGTGATCTTTTGATTTTTTTTTTTAAGGGTACTCTGCGTGCCTCCTCGAGGCTCCATGATGAACTTTTCCAGAAGATTCTTCGTAGTCCCATGAAATTTTTTGACACGACGCCC
>NW_015707439.1:0-246 GCF_001515625.1 Sinocyclocheilus rhinocerous
AAGGAAAACTTGAAATCGCATCATATGACCCCTTTAAAAATAAGTGTATAGAACCCTGCATGTTTAATTTAATAATACTTGGCTTTTTAAAAAAAAAGATAAAGCCACTTTTAACTTTTAAGACATTCCATAAAGGGATAGTTCACCCAAAAATGAAAATTAGCCTGTAACAGTTCTATATTGAATTACTGTTACTGTAGATCGTCTCCTCAACACTAGGGGGCCACGTCCTCAGGTATGAGGGTG
>NW_015707440.1:0-246 GCF_001515625.1 Sinocyclocheilus rhinocerous
GCCAGGCAAAGTTGTGTTTGTAGAATAAAAAGATATTTGTGAATAGGCCTATATTTTTTATTTGCAAGTCTCATTTTTTTTGTGTGTGTGTGTGTGTGAATTTAATTCATGTTTGTGAAACTCTAAAATTTATTTGTGGATCTCGTTCTATTTATTTTGTGAATTTGTTTGGTTTTTGTTAATCACTTTACATTTATTTGGGGATCATAATCTATTTATTTGGAATAATGCAACAATTCTACCCCC
>NW_015707441.1:0-246 GCF_001515625.1 Sinocyclocheilus rhinocerous
AAAAAAAACTAGATGGATAGCGCTGGCATCTTCTGGCTTGACCACGTTGATTGATCACTGGAATCCTTGACCACTGTTTTCCCACCTTCCAAAACAAAAAATAAAACTACCCACATACACAAAAGAAAAGGGCCCAGACAACAATAAAAAAACAAAAAAATAGCAATAAAGTCATTAAGGTGACCCTGCCGACTACGCCAAATGTGGTATTACAGAGAGCTTATACTCCTATATTCTTGACTACGC
>NW_015707442.1:0-246 GCF_001515625.1 Sinocyclocheilus rhinocerous
GCTTGTTTTTCAATAGACATTTAACTTGGGTTTATCTTGAATAGTCGGCCCTACTTTTATCACATCACATCTGGGTTAGGACAAATCAATTTTTTCTTAAATCACAAAGCCACTCAAAAACGACTGACATGTTGGATTCGGCCTGCGGTCTGCTTGCAGCCCTTGGTTTAAACAAATGAATGACGCCCATTAGATAAAATTATTCAAAGCTTTCACCTGTCCTTTAATCTGAGCGTAGATGAGCGC
>NW_015707443.1:0-246 GCF_001515625.1 Sinocyclocheilus rhinocerous
GAGAAACGCCACCTAGTCTCATCAAACTTTACATCTATTTCTTTAGTTTAGTTTAGTTTATTTTCCGTTGAGAGTTTCGTGTGTTCCAAGTTAAGTTTGCCCAACGCCTCGTCTCCGAAAGAGCGCCGTCTAAACTTCAACTTCAGACCACAGCTCTGCGTCATCAGCCAATGCCCAACCACTGGCTTCCCCAAGACTGACCTTCCAGCCAATCAGAAAAGTGGGAAACCCCCTTCTGCAAGGACC
>NW_015707444.1:0-246 GCF_001515625.1 Sinocyclocheilus rhinocerous
AAAAGCGTGTGTCTCACGCCAAATGCGTGAGAGTTGGCAACCCTGTAGTTAGTCTAGTTATGATTGACGTTCTGTTACATCTTAATATTATGGTAGCCCGTTAATAATTAAATAATGTAATTGCGATTTTTCTATCTCACAATTCATATCCCACGATTCTGAATTGTGAGAAAAAAGTCAAAATTGAGAAAGTATCACAATTAGCCTACTTAAAAAAAAAAAAAAAAATTATTCTGTGGTGGAAAC
>NW_015707445.1:0-246 GCF_001515625.1 Sinocyclocheilus rhinocerous
TCCTGCCCAGTCACAGTCCAGCCGTCTGCCTCCACCGATTCTCAGGCAATGATGACACACGCGTCACATCCCGTGCTCCAGTCAGTCAGGAGCAGGAGTGTGGATTAGGACCTGGAGGTGGTCACTTCCAGCGCGTCTTCTTTTGCCTCTTCTCAGCGGCGCTTGTGCGTCATTAAACCCACTGGAGCCGCATTAGCGCCGCCCGCAGGCTTGGAGGACATACACACCAAATCAAATCAGCCGAAC
>NW_015707446.1:0-246 GCF_001515625.1 Sinocyclocheilus rhinocerous
TTTTGCTACAAATGTCAGTTTCCTGTTTGACTGTTTTCTTGCTATTTGACTTAGAGATGACATGTGTGCATTCTTCAGTATTAAAATATTCTATAACTATGCCATATTAGTAAACCATTTGTAGATTCCGCTGAAAAGTGATGAGAAATTATACTGTAAAGGTACAGTAAGGCAACATTAAACCACTGAAACAGTATTAGGACTTAAATTAACCTTAAATTAATGTAAAATTAACCTTACTCAAAC
>NW_015707447.1:0-246 GCF_001515625.1 Sinocyclocheilus rhinocerous
TGGCCTCCAGTGCTATGGAGAGAGCTGTGCTGCCATCCTGTAAAATAGAAACAGAAAATGTCACAAAGCATAATAAACATTTTCGTAACAGCTAAATGTAAGGGTTAATGGCAAATATGGGTGTCCACAATAAAGAAAATTGAAAAACATTTGAAGAATCTAGTGTAAAACAAGTTCTTAGAAATGTATTCTATTCTTTGTATTCATGTTGGTTTCATTTGGTTTTAAAAACTATATATATATATA
>NW_015707448.1:0-246 GCF_001515625.1 Sinocyclocheilus rhinocerous
AGGGAGCGGGAAGGCTTGTGAATGTTCATTAAGATCTGAAACGCAGGTCTGGACCCCAGCGGAGGCGCTCGCGCAGCACAGAAGCGTCCTCCTTCACTCTCATTACATCTACCCCTCCTCTGAGAGCCATTAGAAACTCCCATCACTGAGGAGATCACACACACACACACACACCCAAGGAGGACTCTGAGGCGTTTGTAGTACACTGCAATAGGAGCTCATCTGCATGAGTGAGTAAACGTGCAC
>NW_015707449.1:0-246 GCF_001515625.1 Sinocyclocheilus rhinocerous
TTTACGCTCGCTTGAGGTGGTTTTTGACTTGTGCGAAAAAGGGTTTCGCATTTTGCGAATAAATTCCTCCATGTGCATCAAAAAAGTCATGTGACTTTGCGGACCGATCTCGTTGCACAGCATCTGAAATGTTGTTAAGGTCGTTTTGAAATGCCAGAGCAAAGTCTATCGTCAAAGTATTTCTGTATAATTGCCTCCCAGAATTGTCTTACACGACTGCGTTCCCAAACAGCAGCATCCGCCTCC
>NW_015707450.1:0-246 GCF_001515625.1 Sinocyclocheilus rhinocerous
AAATCACAATATGAATCACAGCTGATTAATTTCATAAATAAATATGACCAGTTTCTACTCATAAAAAAAGTGTGAAAACAAGCAGCTATGTCATAATTCTAGCATAAATGCTAGAAATAGTGTAGCCTGTATGGGGTGGAGGGCCTTCGAATATGAATTTGTGCCAAAAAGATTGAAAACCATTGATATAGATGATCTCAAAGCTAATAGACATGGACTAACAGCCAAAAATCTTCAAATTGGATT
>NW_015707451.1:0-246 GCF_001515625.1 Sinocyclocheilus rhinocerous
GTCTCAATGCAAATTTAACAGTTCGTGGCCCCTGATTAGTGGACTCCATACACAAAAGGCAAATGATAACCGTATTGCTGAACAGGCGGCAGCCAAGTCGACAGTCCATGAGCAGACACATAAGGTAAGTGCTGTGGCGGTGTCTGCAAGATTCCATTAAATTGTCCGACATAAGTGGGTATACCCAAAGTATCATAAGTAAGTACTCTTGGTGGGCGTCTTTCTCTCCTAGGCAGCTGGTAAGTT
>NW_015707452.1:0-246 GCF_001515625.1 Sinocyclocheilus rhinocerous
GGACAATTTGGTCAGTCGCACTTTTAAACACATTTTAGTTTTGCTGTAGAAAAAATCTACAAATGCACACTCTTATTGACATGCTGAAATATGCTTAAACCAAAATTGCTAGCGGCGCCCCGCATATGATGCATATTTTTTGTCTTGTTATCGTTGAGAAAACCTAATTAAAAGATTATTTTACGATGATCAGTGAATAAGGTGTTCCAAACAATCACTAAGCAAAGAAGAATTAAATATCTAGCC
>NW_015707453.1:0-247 GCF_001515625.1 Sinocyclocheilus rhinocerous
AAAAAAAAAACAATTTTATAATTAATTAATGGAAATATGAAGCAACCTACAATAGTGGAGAGAACAACAGGCCATTATAAAAAGATATACAATAGTAACCTAGAAATCACTCTGTTTAGATCCATAGTTCTGTTACACAACAGAAGCATCGTAGGTGCACATTCAGCATGTGCTTGAGCAACCTGTTTAGAAACAATTATTATTTTTTCTATTTCAATTTGGTGCTACTAATGGTGCAGAAATTACA
>NW_015707454.1:0-246 GCF_001515625.1 Sinocyclocheilus rhinocerous
AATCAAAGTACTCGGGAGAGTCAAAGTGAGAGGAAGAATGTATGACCCACAGTCTCAAAGTTTAACTGTGCTATGTGAGTGCAGGGAGAAGGTGAATACGGCCACCATTCCTCTTGATGTTGTTCCTGAGGGGTCTGCTATGACATGGAGAATCTTTGGACCTTCTGAGCCGGAGAAAGAACCCCAAGCTCAGGCAGCCGGTGATGGTCAAGATGTGCCGCAACAAGAGTCCAGTTTTTTCCCCCC
>NW_015707455.1:0-247 GCF_001515625.1 Sinocyclocheilus rhinocerous
CTCACCACTGAAATGAAGGCAACTATGCAAAAAAGAAAAAAAAAAAGACCTGACAGTAATAAGCAGTCACATAGCAAAATTTTGTGAGCAACAATGATTCATTGTCCATTGCTAACTTGAACTCAATGTAAAACCTTTGTTGGATAATCTTTCACTCTCGAGTAAAACCCACAACTGCATAGATTTTTACTGAAATGATTGAGTTTGGACAACGTAAATGGGGGTTGAATGGACACTGTGTAAAACT
>NW_015707456.1:0-247 GCF_001515625.1 Sinocyclocheilus rhinocerous
AAAAAAAAAAGACGTTCTGAAATCTGTTCATTTTTCAGTTCTTCCCCCAAATTATTATGCTGATAATACAGATTTGTAGTGAAAATAGTGTATAAATAGTGTAACAGTGTAATATTGTATTAAACTACAATTTTCATGATTTTTTTTTTTCTAATTTTTTTTGACTCATATTTTTATTCAATATAATTATTATGCTGATAATATAATGTGTAGTGAAAATACAAAAAATATGCAAAAAAATTTTTTT
>NW_015707457.1:0-247 GCF_001515625.1 Sinocyclocheilus rhinocerous
AAAAAAAAATATATGGCCAAAACATATATTTAAATATATGCTAAATATATGTTGTAAAGAGCTCTTTGTATTTTTGAAACTTAAAATATGTTTTGTTTCAACCTTCATATACCAGAATATTATGTGACAAATACAATGTATGAGGACAACATATGAGCAATATGGAGGACAAAATATATATTTTTAATGCTTTTAAATTTTAGAAAATGGCCAAGAAATACATTTAGGCTATGCAAAAATATTTTGA
>NW_015707458.1:0-247 GCF_001515625.1 Sinocyclocheilus rhinocerous
CCAAACATTTAAACAGTAGTGTAAGCTGAAATAAATGAAAAAAAAGCAAGATACAAGATACAAAAAGCAAAAAACAAGATACTGTTACATCAGCCTTCTGAGCAAAACAATAAATGTGACGTATCAAGCTCAAATCACAAAAGAAAATCTCTTTACTTTTACTAAAGTTAAGGCAGCAAGTTCTACTTTTCAAGCTGGAGTTGGTTGAAATAAATAAAATCAAAATATAAAACAGACAAAACTAGAA
>NW_015707459.1:0-247 GCF_001515625.1 Sinocyclocheilus rhinocerous
TTGGCAACTAATGGAAGCAAGTTTAAGTGAAATAAAAATAAATTAGAAACTATCTAGAAATATTTAAAAAAACTAATAAAAATGACAAAACCATAACAAAATTGCTAGAAATTAAACTAAAATAAAAATGTAAAATACAAAAATAATAGCTAATTCAAAAGAATAGTATATAAATTATACTAAAATAGCACTGTTTACCAGTTATTTTCCTATTTAATGAACTGTAGACATTTAATTTGACAGAATG
>NW_015707460.1:0-246 GCF_001515625.1 Sinocyclocheilus rhinocerous
TATCTGGTTCAGGTGTGTTTGATTAGGGTTGGAGCTGAACTCTGCGGGACAGTGGGTCCCCAGGAGCAGGGTTGAAGACCTATGCTGTATGAGTTTCTTTCTTCTGTTCAGTATAAAAGAAGATATTTTGTTTTCCAAACACTTGACTGTAGCCATTGCCTATTGAATATGGAAAAAAAAAATACTAGGAAGTCTATGGCCAACATACTATGGAAGTCAATAGCTATCATAAACTGTTTGGTTACC
>NW_015707461.1:0-247 GCF_001515625.1 Sinocyclocheilus rhinocerous
TTTTTAATAACTTTTTAAAAAAACGGTTTTTATTTTGGTGTGAAATTTGGGCTAAACTAAAGAACTAAAACTATGCATATATACAGTTTTATATATTTTTTTAAATAGTTATTTTTATTAGTATTTTATGTTTCTGCTCAGCCTTAATTTATTTTTAATTTCAGTTTAAGTAATTTTAGTGCTTAATAATAATGAAATTATAAATGTTGCCTTGGTAACTGACTAGATTTTAAAGGTTTACATTTTT
>NW_015707462.1:0-247 GCF_001515625.1 Sinocyclocheilus rhinocerous
ACTACTATTGCATGATTATTCCGTAAGAATCTATATCACTGAGAGCTTATTATACATCTTATTTTTCAGTTTTAAATACATCATAGGCACGCATCACAAAACCACGTATTCCAGTTAGAAAATTAAAAATCAGTTAAAAAGTCACCCACAAGAGAAATCAAGTCACAGAACAGCAGCAAATATCACTGCATGTCAACTATGCAACATTGCTTTTTGAATGTCTTTTTTGCGTACTACTCAATGCTGA
>NW_015707463.1:0-247 GCF_001515625.1 Sinocyclocheilus rhinocerous
AAAACTGCTCAGCTGGAATTCCTCACTTCTCATCCTTGACTGAATTATTACAATTATATGGTATTGAGATTAACTGTTGAATTATCTATTTAAATGAAAATCTATACAATGAGTGGCAAATCACAGAGATAGGGAAAGACAGTTGATAACACAAAGAAAAATAAAAGTGATGCAGTGTCATGTCCCTGTTTGAATATGATCACACTTTTATAAATTCTTTGCTTTTGTTATTACAGAAAACAACTAT
>NW_015707464.1:0-246 GCF_001515625.1 Sinocyclocheilus rhinocerous
CTGTAGTAAGTCAGTCTTGACACTAGGGCTACGTTTACACGACAACGATGTAGTCAAAAATTGAAAAGTTTTTCCCTCGCTTTTTAAAAAAGTTTCACATATACACGACGTTTTCAAAACGATTCGCGTTTACACATATCCGCGAAAAATTCCAAAAACGCTGTATTACGTATGCCAGGCCAGTAGTTAACGTGCTGTTTGTTCGTGCTTGCCTTTAAAATCGACACACACTGCTAGGGATATGCC
>NW_015707465.1:0-247 GCF_001515625.1 Sinocyclocheilus rhinocerous
GGTTAGGTGTCAGAAGCGGGACTTTTATTTTGACATCACTGAGAAACTATTTGATAAATATTTAATTAAACTTTGGTGAATCCATCTGTGAGACTTTCTTATTATACACGCATAACCTGCATAAAAACACCACAGTCTGTCCATCTTTATTTGGGAAAAAATCTATAAGAGGATTACAGAATCAAGAAGTTCCTATCAAAACAGTATAAATCTGTTTATTTTATGGATTTTTTTTATCAAGTTCAAA
>NW_015707466.1:0-247 GCF_001515625.1 Sinocyclocheilus rhinocerous
CAAGAGGTCCAATGAGGTCCAAAATTGGGGACCTACATTTGAGTTAAAAAATCTGAGATCAATTTGAAACCTGGATTTTAAACAATTAAACAAAGACAAAAGCCTGGAAATAAACAATTAATTATGGAAATAAGAAGTTTTTAAAAAATCTATTCATTCAAGAGTTCATGCATGGAGTGCCATTACCGCAAAAGATGGAAAGACAAAAGACCTCTCAAAATGTCATAAATTCATTCATCACAATTTG
>NW_015707467.1:0-247 GCF_001515625.1 Sinocyclocheilus rhinocerous
ATTGTTCTCTTAAATACAATGCCAACTAAATTTCAGGACAGAGTGCTCACTCGTTAGCTTTTTGATGAGTTCAATATTCTTGATATATGCATAAAAAATTATATTGCATTACAAATTATGGTTGCAAAGACCAAACTTTTGAAGAAAACAAAACACACACAATAACGAATGTTTGATAATTCCCATTTATTAGAGAAAAAAGGAAGTATATCGCTGGCAGATCAAATCAAGCCTGATTAAACTTCTC
>NW_015707468.1:0-247 GCF_001515625.1 Sinocyclocheilus rhinocerous
AAAAAGGGTTGGGAAACCCTGCATAACTTGAAGGTAAGAAATAACTTGAATTTGTGCATTTTCAAAGACATGGTAATAGTATGTATCCTAAATTCACACAAATAATGTTTTCACACTTTTTGTATAATTTTACAGCTTGATTGGAATTAAAAGCATAAAACAATATAATAATATAATATTCTGTTCATAATTAATATTTACTTTGATCTCATATTACATCTCAAACATGCACTGTCTCTTTGGTAAA
>NW_015707469.1:0-243 GCF_001515625.1 Sinocyclocheilus rhinocerous
ACACACACACACACACACACACACACACACACACACATAAAACAGGAAATTATATTATAGGGAAGAAACCTGCAGAGCCTCACGATTGTTACCTTGAAATACTGCTTTTCAAACGTTTGGGTTTAGTATGTTTTTATTATAATTTAAAGTAATAGATTTATTCAGCAAGGGTGTACCACTGTTTTCAAAATTGATAACAATAAGAAATGTTTGTTGCGCACCAAATCAGCATATTAGAATGAT
>NW_015707470.1:0-247 GCF_001515625.1 Sinocyclocheilus rhinocerous
AAAATATCGTTTTTTTGAAGAAGATAGAAACTTGTACAGATTTGGAGCAACTTGTAGGTGAGTGATGACAAAAAATTTTCAAAAGTTTTACGAGAACAAATGCAGTTTTTTTCAGGGGACCTCGAAAGTTTTGCAAGAGAACTCAGAAGCATTGAAATATAGTTTTTCTTCCCAATGCATATTATTTCCATCACAAAAGATTTGATGAGCAAATGCAAATATTTTGGGGGGAATGCAAAACGAAAAG
>NW_015707471.1:0-247 GCF_001515625.1 Sinocyclocheilus rhinocerous
CACCACTAGTTTGTGCTTTCCATTTCTAATCTCTGTTCTGCTCCACTGAGCTCAAATGAAGCTTTACTCTTCATTAAAAATTAAAAATGATTAAAAATGTTCACCGAGGCTGCATTTATTTAATGAATACAGTAAAAACAGTGATATTGCGAAATATTACATTTTTAAAATAAGTGTTATATTTTAGTATTTTAATATATTTTAAAGTGTAATTTATTTCCTTGATGAAAACATTTATTAATATTTG
>NW_015707472.1:0-247 GCF_001515625.1 Sinocyclocheilus rhinocerous
TACTATTATATCATTTATTTATGTTTTGAATTGATGTTTAAATTTGTAAAAATATTTTCAGGTTTGATGTTTTAGAACATTTTAATGTAATCTTGAGATTTTTTTAAAAATTAGTTTTAGTTTTTTTTTATATTTTTAGTTTTTTATATTTCAAGTTAATATTTCTAGTACTTTTAGTTTATTTATGTTTTTATTTAGCTTCAGTTTATTTTATTTATGTTTTGGATTTAGTCATTTTACTTAGTTA
>NW_015707473.1:0-247 GCF_001515625.1 Sinocyclocheilus rhinocerous
AGCATCACAAGTAATCCACACGACTCCATCAGTCCATCAATTAACGTCTTATGAAGAGTAAAGCTGTGTTTGTAAGCAAATCCATCATTAAGGTGTCTTAACTTCAAACCATTGCTTCTGTCGAAAATATGAGTACATAATCCATAATACTTCCTCCAGTGTAAAAAAATGATCTCGGTTTAGTGTATCTTTGTCCTCGCATATCAATCCACCAACATGTTTGTTTAGAACTGTGGAAAGAAATGCA
>NW_015707475.1:0-247 GCF_001515625.1 Sinocyclocheilus rhinocerous
AAACATGCTTAAACTATCTTTTTTTTTTTTCGCCAGTCCCTAAGGTAATAATGATGACAGTTGAGTTTCTAAACCACCCACGTCTGTTCACTGACCGTCTGATGCTGCGAACTTCAATCAGCAAACATCAATCACACTAACTGACTGCAACAACTTGCAACATCTCACCTTTTGTCGTGTTTTTGGTTTACACAATGCTGAATCACTTCTGTCTTCCTTCTGTATCTGGACTGCATAAATGATAACC
>NW_015707476.1:0-247 GCF_001515625.1 Sinocyclocheilus rhinocerous
AGCACGTGGGGAACAAAACACAAGAGACAGAAACAGAGTCTGACATTACTCCCCCCTCCCGGAAGGCACGTCCACGCACCTCATAACAACCCACTTTGCTCTGGAGGCTTCTCAGGACAGGCTTCCACTGGATGGCAGGCCTCCAGAGTGGCACCCGTTTCGGGCGCCATGGCAGAGCAGGCAGACTGGGAAGCCATGACGGAAAAATCCTTGGGGAGAATGTCGGTTTCAGAGGCCCTCCGTAGGC
>NW_015707477.1:0-247 GCF_001515625.1 Sinocyclocheilus rhinocerous
ATGGATGGATAAATAAATAAACAGGTAGGTAGACGATTAATAAATTAAAAAATAAATAAATAAATAAATAAATAGATAAAAATATAGCAAAATAGCAAAAAAAAATACATATGTATAAATGAATGAATAAATACATAAATAAAACAGGCAATTCTATAAAAAAATGTTTATTTAAATTAACACTCAATTGTTTTCCTCTAAAAAATCAATCAATCAATCTTTTTTTATCATACAAAATAAGCAAACA
>NW_015707478.1:0-247 GCF_001515625.1 Sinocyclocheilus rhinocerous
AAACGTTGGAGGCCGTTGATCTGCGCGCGAAGTCCTTGAAATCCAGGTTAGCATCATATAGCATCATATAGCCGCCATGCAAAAAGAACACAAGGCAGTTTAATGAATTTAGGTTTTACTAAGAAATTGTGTAGTGATGACGTTAATAGCACGACCGATTCACCGATGGTAACATGGTATTCCTGGGTAACCTGCTATGGTCTTCTTCTGTAGCCTGACGAGTAACTTTAACCGTTGTTCATGTGAA
>NW_015707479.1:0-247 GCF_001515625.1 Sinocyclocheilus rhinocerous
CAGAGGAAACATGAGCTGTTGGCAAATAGTAAGACTATATGAAAAGTATGATAACAAAAAATAAAGGTTTTATGTTTTATGATAAAAGTAGATTTTTTTGTACTGCCTGCCACTGAGTGTTTTTTGACCACTGATGCGTCCTGCACTCAACCTGCTTTATGTATTGATGTGTAAACTGCCAGTGAAATAAATAAATACATAAACAGACTCACAGTGTACAGTGATATTAACAGGATGATAGTTCTCT
>NW_015707480.1:0-247 GCF_001515625.1 Sinocyclocheilus rhinocerous
CTGAAATTAAAAATAAATTAAATGAAAGCTATATACTGTCAAAAATAAATAAATAAATAATAACAATGAGAAATGCGGATAACAAAATTACCAAACCTTAAACTAAAAAAAATACAAAATTAAAAAATATATATATTTTTTATAATCTGTTGATATAATTGATTTAATTTTAAGGAAAAAATATAGTAATTTTTATTTAACGTATTTTAATGACCAAAAATGTTGGTTGACTGTTTATCTCATTTTG
>NW_015707481.1:0-247 GCF_001515625.1 Sinocyclocheilus rhinocerous
AAATACAACAGAGAACTTCTTCAGGCCACACACATGCTCTAAGGGCGGAAGATATATAAATGGTGTAAAAGCAGAAAGTCAATTTCACTGAAAAGTTTTCTACAGCATTAATGGGGTATATTGTGATATCCATTGGTCTGTCTGTCTACAGACAGATAGACAGACAGACCAATGGACAGACAGACAGATGATCGATAGAAAGTCGGACAGACAGGTAGACCGACCGACCGACCGACAGACAGACAGA
>NW_015707482.1:0-247 GCF_001515625.1 Sinocyclocheilus rhinocerous
GCACTTGGCCGAAAACCGAAACTGCTTTGTAATGATTATTTATTACTTTATTAAATAATATAAAGTAATTTTGTAAGACTTTTTAAATCAATTTTAATGATACTGAATAAAAAAAAAAATAAAAAATAAAAAATCACAAGCCAATAAAATAACCACACGTTTACTGAAAGTAACAATAAAACTGGACAGAATTTATATTAACATTGGTAACACTTTACAATAAGGTTCATTAGTTAATTACTTTAGT
>NW_015707483.1:0-246 GCF_001515625.1 Sinocyclocheilus rhinocerous
ATAATGATCTTTAAAAAAGCATCATATGACCCCTTTAAACAAATCCATCATTAAGGCATTTTAACTTTAAACCGTCACTTCTGGCCAAAACATGAGTCCATCATCCATAATAACGCTTCCTCCACTGAAAAAGTTCATCACCTGTTGTCCTCTCACATCAAAATACACCAACATACATATTTGTTTAGAACTGTTTTGGACTGTTTTCACTTGTAAATTGTGCTTGATCTGTGCATATTTCTCTCC
>NW_015707484.1:0-247 GCF_001515625.1 Sinocyclocheilus rhinocerous
CAGCAAAAACTGTTTCCAACATTGATAATAAATCAGCATATTATAATGATATCATGTGACACTGAAGACTATGGCTGATGAAAATGTAGCTTTGCATCACAGGAATAAATTACATTTTTAAGTATGTTAGAATAGAAAACTGTTATTTTAAATAGCAATAATAGTTCACAATATTACTGTTTTTACTGTATTTTGTTCAAATAAATACAGCCTTGATGAACATACTGTAAGAAACTTCTTTAAAAAA
>NW_015707485.1:0-247 GCF_001515625.1 Sinocyclocheilus rhinocerous
AAATAGGCCGCTAGCTCTGTTGGACACTATTGCAATCCTGAGAGTTCACTTGGCCTAAAGCTTTGAACTGAAGAATTTAGTATAGGTGAAGTTTGAAATAAATTCACCGAAACTGAAATTATTCCAGTACAGAATATTTGTTGGATCAAATTCGAGCAAGTGGGTATTTTTTTGTAAAAATTCAAGCATTAGGAAGCGAATGGTTTTTTAAACATAAGTGTGTTTTTGTCTTTCTCAGTGAATCCGG
>NW_015707486.1:0-246 GCF_001515625.1 Sinocyclocheilus rhinocerous
CATCATTACTCCAGTCTTCAGTGTCACATGATCCTTCAGAATTCTAATATGCTGATTTGCTCATTTCTTATTTTTTTCAGCATGAAAACAGTTGCTTAATATTTTTTGAGGAACACAATATGATGTGACCTTATGCTGTGATAGTATGTTTTATTTAGTATTCTTGAATGAACAGCATTTGAAATATAAATATTTTGTAACATTATAAATAGAGATGCACCGATCGATCGGCCAGGGATCGGAATC
>NW_015707487.1:0-247 GCF_001515625.1 Sinocyclocheilus rhinocerous
AAATCAACCAAAAAGGAGTGTTATTCATTGATAGTTTATATTAACTAACGCTTCTCTTCAGTGGGGCGTGTCAACACAAGACATGTGAATTGACCCTTTGCCGGGAGCTTGATTGACAGGCGATCTGATCAATCATAATGTCTAATTTGCCAATTTGTCCGACAAACAAACCAGACAGGAGAGTAGATTAATATCGGTGGACTTGAACTTGTAAAATGGTGTGTACTGACATCTTTCCGCAGTTGAA
>NW_015707488.1:0-247 GCF_001515625.1 Sinocyclocheilus rhinocerous
AAATCAGAATTGGGCATCAAGACCTGCAGTGTAAATGAGGCCTTATGACATTACATTTGTGCATATTTATTTATTTATACAACAGTTCTTTCTCGTCCTTTCCCAGCAGTGTGATATTCTACTGATAACAACAACCGTTTCACTGTTTGTATCACTCCACTTGTAGTATTTCTCACAGCGAGTGTCTTGGCAGACACCCTAGTCCACTATAATTTTATAAATAATACTGTTTTTGTGTCACAGAATG
>NW_015707489.1:0-245 GCF_001515625.1 Sinocyclocheilus rhinocerous
TCCCCTTCCCTCGTCCTGTCAGTCCATCTAAAACACCAGGAGCTCATCTGCATCAAACACACACACCATTCACACACACACACACACACACACACACACATACATATGCAGATACACACACATGTGCAGGGGTCCTTCATGAAATAGAGCTCAGGTTGCTTCAGATGGGCTTGACATTGAGTGCTGGAGATGCTGCTTTATCTCTCTCTCTCTCTCACACACACACACACAGAGAGAGAGAGAGA
>NW_015707490.1:0-247 GCF_001515625.1 Sinocyclocheilus rhinocerous
AAATTATTTAGTAATTATTTTCCTTTATAGTTTTTAAAGTAATGTTTTTATATATATGTATATACACACATTTTATTATTTTAATATTTTATTTTATTTTATTTTTGCAGATAATAAGTCACACTTGACTGTCAAATGCACCGGGTGAAAATTGCGACAGAAAAAAACACACAAATCACTATATAACTCAATTTAGAAAAAGTTAATAAAACTGATAATAAAAAATATATGTATGATAATAAAAAAA
>NW_015707491.1:0-247 GCF_001515625.1 Sinocyclocheilus rhinocerous
ATATCCATCTGCTCAATCTGCTTATCAAGACTAAAATTCACACTTGATGTAGAAATTAAACCAACAGGTGTAACAGCCTTCTCTTTCTTTTTGAGAACAGCACAGTCTGAAATTTTATGTCCTGGCTTCCTACAATAAAAGCAAACCATTTCTCCTTTTGTACGTGAGAATGAAGCATTATCTGCAGAAGTTGAGACAATACTCTGACGTGCAACCATCTTTTTATTTTTAACTGAAACACTCAACT
>NW_015707492.1:0-247 GCF_001515625.1 Sinocyclocheilus rhinocerous
AAATTTTACCGACCCCAAACTTTTGAATGGTGTATATTTAAATCACACTCAAAGGTACAATTCAAACAATCAACATGAAACACCAATCACAACACATTTTACTTATACAATATGACATTTCTGAGTGCAAAGAATATTAAAAGAGAAAAATAATGTGTTTTTAATATTAATAATATTAACTGATGCAACTTCTGATTGTAAAAGATAGATGTATTAGATAATGTTTGATTTAAAATTAAACTAAGTT
>NW_015707493.1:0-246 GCF_001515625.1 Sinocyclocheilus rhinocerous
TTTTTTTTTTTTGCTGCAATTTACTTTGCTTATATCAATTTTCCACTGACGTGGCCGGTAAGATTTTGTAATGTTTCTGAAAGAAATATCTTATGCTAACCAAATGTGCATTTATTTGATAAAAAATGCAGTAAAAACAGTAATACTGTGAAATATTATTATTTTATTAACTTAAAATAACTGACTATATTTTAAAATGTATAATTTATTCCTGTGATGCAAAGCTGAATTTTCAGCAGACATTAC
>NW_015707494.1:0-247 GCF_001515625.1 Sinocyclocheilus rhinocerous
AAATAGAAATACACATCTAAATTAAATGACTGAACAAAAAAAAATAATAAAAGAAATAATGTAGGAAATATGCTTGAAATACTGGAGGGAATCTGTCAATGACTAGCTGACTTGCACGAAAACCAGCAATGTATTTGACCCGGAAATAACGTCTCTATATAGATATTATATATTATTATGTAAAGTATAATATATAATATTAAGCGAATCATTGGTACAACCCTCCCTTCTCTCCAAGAGCTGTACT
>NW_015707495.1:0-247 GCF_001515625.1 Sinocyclocheilus rhinocerous
ATAGACTTGACATTTATCCTGCTTGAATTTGTTCTAAATGAGAAATGCACATAACTTCATAAGTAGGCTACTAAATTTGCATCGGTAAATATGAAATATTTTAACTAGGCCTACAGTATTTTTCTTTCATTTTCCGCCGACTGCAGCCGTCAAAATGTAACACAACGGTGAGGCAAAGCTGACGTCTATTTGTGAAAATGCACTTTGAAGCGTTTACTTGATAACTTGTGGTTAAAGCGCCACTCAG
>NW_015707496.1:0-247 GCF_001515625.1 Sinocyclocheilus rhinocerous
AAATTCAGCTTTGCCATCACAAGAATAAATTACTTTTTAAAATATCTTGAAATAGAAAATATAAGTTTTAAATGGCAATAACATTTCACAATATGAAATGTGATCTCTTAGCAACCCAGTGAACGCCAAGAAGACAAGCTCAGCTGGTTCAGCGGACACTTATGTTTCTCTCTGGAGAAACTATCTGATTCTGTGTTTTGGCGTGGCCAAACCCAGCATCATGAGCCCGGGTCATCTTCGAGCTTCC
>NW_015707497.1:0-247 GCF_001515625.1 Sinocyclocheilus rhinocerous
AAATTTGGTGCATAAACATTGAGAATTGTTATATGATGTTTAAAAATTGAGCCTGTGATCATAATAAATCTCCCTTCAGGATCTGATTCTTTATGTTCTAAGGTAAAAGGTAGATTCTTATTTATAAGAATGGCAACACCTCTTTTGTTCTGCGAGTAGGAAGAGAAGTAAACTTGACCTACCCAGTCTCTCCCAAGCTTCAAATGTTCAGTATCAGATAGTTTTGTTTCCTGAAGCAGTACTATGT
>NW_015707498.1:0-247 GCF_001515625.1 Sinocyclocheilus rhinocerous
TGGGATAAATCATACCGGGATGTATGCTAAAATTGTTGAATGTGATGCCCTACCTAAAATTTTCCACCAGCCACTACTGCAATCAAGTTTAATTATTTCCCACTGGGGGCTTATAAAATGAGTTTTGTATTTACTATGGTTTTACTACAAAACTTTAGTTAAGATATGGTTAGCTACTGTAGAAAACCATGTTTAATTATGCAGTTACTATAGTTTGCCTGTGCAGAACTAATAGCCAAGGCTACCT
>NW_015707499.1:0-247 GCF_001515625.1 Sinocyclocheilus rhinocerous
ATGTATACAGTCTAGTGATGATGTGGACCAAAATACATATATACATATAGAGGGGGAAAAATTATAAAAATAAATAAATAAACAATAAAATTAACACATTGCACCTGAGTAAGCCATCACTGCTAAATGTCAGGTATCAGACAATTTCTTTGCTAGTACACTCCTAAATGAGTTTCAATTATTCAAGAACAAGAGAAAAGATAGGTACAGCCAGGGTTAGATGTATAGGAAGGGCTACATATAGAAA
>NW_015707500.1:0-247 GCF_001515625.1 Sinocyclocheilus rhinocerous
CATTTAAGAAGAATAGTACAAACAAAACAATGAAATAACGCAAATAAAATGTTAAATTAAAACTTTTGTCTTTTAGCTTCTTTGAAGTTGTCACTTTTTGCCTAGATTCCAGCAGCTCTGCACACTCTGTGCATTCAACCAACTTGAGTTACTAAGACACTTTCATATCATATCGAAGGAGCTCATGTGCTGCACTTGGTGACTGCTTTTCCTTCATTTAAAAAAAATAATAATAATAATAAACTTT
>NW_015707501.1:0-247 GCF_001515625.1 Sinocyclocheilus rhinocerous
AAATTTTTTTTAGAGATACATGTACCTTTGACCCTGTCGTTCTTATACAAAGCGATTTCTCCCTCGCCCTGGGGTTGGTAAGAC
This sequence comes from Sinocyclocheilus rhinocerous, assembly GCF_001515625.1. Taxonomy (NCBI): domain Eukaryota; kingdom Metazoa; phylum Chordata; class Actinopteri; order Cypriniformes; family Cyprinidae; genus Sinocyclocheilus; species Sinocyclocheilus rhinocerous. Next base: position 85 of record NW_015707501.1, read on the forward strand.
TTGACCACCATATAGTGTCTTCCTGGCACAGCACTGTAAAGCTTGCGTTTGGACCCTGGAGTGTCCATGCCGGAGTAGGCATCCCTGTTGGCACGCGGACTGGTGGGAATACAAAAAAAAAAAAATGTTGAAATGATAAACAGAATTATAATATAATACAATA
>NW_015707502.1:0-247 GCF_001515625.1 Sinocyclocheilus rhinocerous
ATTTGTGTAACATTTTTAACCATTCGTTTAAGAATGTTTAGAAAATATTTAAAAGTAACATTCCCATAATGTTTGCAAAATGATAAAATGGAACATTCCTCGTTTTCTCTTACGTTCACATAACCAAAATAAAACCTATTTTTTAACTGGATGTTTTGAATGTTCAGAGAAAAATAACTTTAGCAAAACGTTCTTAGAATACATTTTTGTTAGCTGGGTAGTTCCTGTTCTTTGAACGTAGATTACT
>NW_015707503.1:0-247 GCF_001515625.1 Sinocyclocheilus rhinocerous
AAAGAAAGTAATTTCAGATTTCATTTTGATGAACGATTATGGAGGCCATCATTTTATTTTCTTAGCAATAACTTCAGTGATTAATCATACACTATTAGACCAGTACTGTGTTAAGAAAGTAAAATGGTTAATATTATTATTATTATAATAATTATTATTAATAATAATACATTTTATTTAAGGCGCCTTTCAAATCACTCAGGGTCACCGTACATCATGAACAATAAATAAAACAGCAATAAATAAC
>NW_015707504.1:0-246 GCF_001515625.1 Sinocyclocheilus rhinocerous
ACACACACACACACACACACACACACACAGTATATATATACACACACACATACATACATACATACATATATGTATATACATATATATGCACATGCACATTTATATATATGTAAAAAAGAATCAGACGACTTCAATACTTTAGGGTGTTTTTAGTGAACTGAGATGAGAAATTATGATCTTATGATGATGAATTATGATGATGGTTTTGCAGAAAGAGTGATTTATTTGACAAATTGGTTTAGGCTA
>NW_015707505.1:0-247 GCF_001515625.1 Sinocyclocheilus rhinocerous
AAAGATTTCTATTTCAAATAAATGGTCTTCTTTTGAATTTTCTTCCTTTCCCTAAGTGCACCAGCGGTCAGATGAAGCACTGTAGTATATTAAATCTGAATAATCACATCATTGGTGTGAAACAACCTCACAGAATTACTTCCTCGGGACAAAGGACTTTTGGTTCCAAGCTGGATAGAGGATATTCAAGCTAAAGCATATGATGACTGCAGTTGCAAACAACAGATACTCTGTTATAAAAGCTGCT
>NW_015707506.1:0-247 GCF_001515625.1 Sinocyclocheilus rhinocerous
AAATTAAATGTTCCCTCCTGGTGGAATGGCCTGCCCAACTCAATCTGAGCATGCAGAGTCCTTAGCCATATTCAAGAATTGGCTAAAAACACATATCTTCCGTCTTTATTTAACCCTCCAACTCTAGCACTCTCTATTATAATTCTATTCTTTAAAAAAACTTAACACTAGCTTCTCTAATCTTTTTGTACTTTATCTAATGTCTTTTTATTTATTATACAATTAACAAAAGCAAAAAAGGCCTCTA
>NW_015707507.1:0-247 GCF_001515625.1 Sinocyclocheilus rhinocerous
CAGCAGGGTTGTAAATGTACACTAACACATTGTAATATACTACATTTGTGTGTAGTTGTATAGATAGTAAATATTGTCAAATGACCTTTAACGATTGCTGCAAAGAATTTAATAATATATGTACAATAAAGACAATGACTTTGGAGGAGCAAAAAGTTTGTGAAATGTTATTTCTTGATAGTTTATTTTAAATGACTTGTGGTAGACAGTCAAATCAATCAATTTAAATGTTTCTAAAAGATGCTTA
>NW_015707508.1:0-247 GCF_001515625.1 Sinocyclocheilus rhinocerous
GAGATGATTAGGAAAATATGTATCAGTTATCCTGAATTAACCCATTTGTTTAAAATTTTTAAAGAGTCAAACAAAGATTAATAAAATAATTCAAAGTTATCACGATACAGTTCTGTTTTAAGGTTTTAAATGGTTCCTCAAGACTCACCAAAACCCACAAACCCAGCGATGAATCAAGTGGAGATCAACAGAGAGACATGAGATGAGATGACATAACAGACATAATAATAATAACACATTTTTTATA
>NW_015707509.1:0-247 GCF_001515625.1 Sinocyclocheilus rhinocerous
AAAGATCGGGACGCGGGTGCCAGAGGGTGCCCCGTCTCTGAGAAACTTCCTCAGATGGATTGGCCAGTGAGGGGCTGTCGTGAGGAGTACAAGTTCGGAGAACCAGGTCCTTTTTGCACGTCTGTGCAAGAAGGCTCACTAGGGGAAACACATACTTGCACAAGCCCTGTGGGCAGCTGTGTCCCGGAGCGTCCGTGCCAATGGTGCCCTCGGTCAGGGAGTAAAACAACTGGCAGTGGGAATTGTC
>NW_015707510.1:0-247 GCF_001515625.1 Sinocyclocheilus rhinocerous
ACGTCAACTCCAGAGCCAACTACAAGTTTCACTTCACATACAACAACTTCAAAGACAACTCCCAGTTTCACATCACACGCAACAATGCATAATCAAACTGCAAGTTTCAAGTCACATACGACAACTCCCGAGCCAACTACGACTTTCACATCACATACAACAACTCCAGAGCCAACTACAAGTTTCACACCACATACGACAGATCCCGAGACAACTACCAGTTTCACATCACATACAACAACTCACA
>NW_015707511.1:0-247 GCF_001515625.1 Sinocyclocheilus rhinocerous
AAAGAGATTTTTTTGCTATTTTCGGCCGAATAATTTAGGTTGCCGAACATTTGGTGCATCCCTAATGGTACTAATGGGCTAATGCTCTTGGAAACACTTTTTACATGTTTTTATATTTTGTTTCCAAACTACGCACATAGAATCACACACAGTTTCCATTTGAAGAAATTATGTTTCAAACACACCTGGGCCCGTATTCACAAAACATGTTATCTTACGACTAAGAGTTCTCCTAAATAGAGGTAAA
>NW_015707512.1:0-247 GCF_001515625.1 Sinocyclocheilus rhinocerous
CACAGAGAACACTTACGCATTAATGGGGTCATATTTCTGAACGCCGTAAAGAGGGTGCGTCTCGGCACGCTTGATGACTTTCTGTGTGTCATACAGCAGAAACATGCTGAACAGGACCAGACCTCCATAAACCGCCACCGAGTACAGGCCGGCCCCGAATGCAGAGGTGGGGGGCAGAAACATGGAGCCTGCAGAGAGGAGAGAACAGAAGAAACTCCTGTGAAGTCTGTAAGGTTAAACAGCCACA
>NW_015707513.1:0-247 GCF_001515625.1 Sinocyclocheilus rhinocerous
AACATCTGAGCCTCTGAGAGAAGCAAAGGCTTCACCAACTCTCTGTCCAACCGCACACTAGCAGAGCAAAAACATTACTATTGTAAATGACTGACAGAGAAATTAGAAGCAGCTAAGAGAAAACGGTGTTTATAATGTGAATGTTTGCCATTTTCCTTGAAATACTGTGTAAAAACACTGAACAGGGCAGAAAGAGGAAGGCGAATGCAGGACGTAAACATCACTTGTGTAGAAACATCAGAGCTTT
>NW_015707514.1:0-247 GCF_001515625.1 Sinocyclocheilus rhinocerous
CAATCTCATTTTGTTAAAAAAAATCGTGAGAAAATCGAATCGTGAGTTGAGTGAATCGTTACATCCCTACACAAAATTACGACAAAATTATACCCCAATATATAATTTCATGATGATAAAGTTCCCAGGATTTCGGTTTTAAAATCATATTTGTATTAGGTCTCTGCACTTTTCCAGAGACGGCTCAAGTTCTCAACTGAACATGCGGGAGAAGCATTACTTCTAATTTGGCCAAAGAAAACTTGTT
>NW_015707515.1:0-247 GCF_001515625.1 Sinocyclocheilus rhinocerous
AACAAAGTGTCAATTTTAGATGAGGAACAAAGAAGAAGGGTGAGATGTGGACATTGAAAGCGGCAGGCACAGCGCTAGCCATACAAGATGGAGGTGTGTGACTGGCCGGAATAATGAGGGATCGATGGATACTACTTCAGAAAAAAGGCTGAAAAGTTAGAGAAGGGATAGTCTGGGATTTGAACCCTGGACCTCTCACACTCTAAGCGAGAATCATACCCCTAGACCAACGAGCCACAGGGTGCCA
>NW_015707516.1:0-247 GCF_001515625.1 Sinocyclocheilus rhinocerous
AACCCGAGCCCGACCCGAACCCGAAGCTATTCATTAAACATTAACACGAACCCGACCCGAAACCCGAAAGTATTTTGGGACCCATCGGGCTCGGGTCGGGTAGCAGACCTCTACTGCCCAGGCAAGTGACGCACTCAACCTGCCCGTCTGAGTCATGCAAAGTAAAGAAAGATCAAGGAAAGACAGTTGTCTTGTTTTCCAGTGCAACTGACCAAAAATTCTTAAATCAAGATTGTAATGGAAAACT
>NW_015707517.1:0-247 GCF_001515625.1 Sinocyclocheilus rhinocerous
AACTACCGTGTGGAAGTAAAAACTAAGGTCCACCTTGGGTCTAATTCATCCAGATTTTAAAAGTCAAATTCAGGCAAAACAGGTGAAACAAAAACTGTCACCTTCCATCAGATGTCTCTCCTTGGTATGTTGATCATGATAAAGTGTACACTAGGAACTTTAGTGTGGGACCTAACTGGATTCCAGGGACAGTGCACTGCAAAAAAAGCTTTTCTAGCTTAGATTTTTTTGTCTTGTTTCCAGCCAA
>NW_015707518.1:0-245 GCF_001515625.1 Sinocyclocheilus rhinocerous
ACTTGGGAAACACAACACACACACACACACACACACACACACACACAAATAGGCACATTCCATCATAAAGTCAAAAGGACGCACAAACAATGACAGGCAGTCTTATAAGTGCGCGGAGCGTAAATAAATGAAGCACAATCGTTGCTGTACATTCAGACTAGAACATTCTTTAAGTATTATTATGAGCTGCATGTATTAAGATTTGTTGTATTCCAGAGTTAACTTATTGTACCTGAGAGCTGAGA
>NW_015707519.1:0-247 GCF_001515625.1 Sinocyclocheilus rhinocerous
AACTAGCTGAAATAAGATTTATTTTATTTCATTTTAATTTGAGTTAGTTTTAGTATTTTCTATGTTGAGTTTTTTCCCAATTTTTTATTAGTTTTTGTTGTTTATTTAACATGACTATATAGTTTTTAATATTTATAATATAATAATGATATGTCATTTTTTGTTATTTTAGTACATCAATTGAAACAAAATGAAAATGAGAAATGTTTCATTGGAAACTAGCTGAAATAAGATTTATTTTATTTCA
>NW_015707520.1:0-247 GCF_001515625.1 Sinocyclocheilus rhinocerous
AACCTCAGAGCTGAAAGTAGGTCTGTCTTTATAAAGGTTTGTAAGTTATCATTAAAAATCCATTTCCCTATGAAGAAAATTAATGCCACTTTTTCATCCGGAACCCAACTGTTGTACTCTATTAATGTTACTCAGTACTTAAATGTATAATTACACTGTAATAAAGACATCTTAGAATAAAGGGTAACCAAAATTATACATGTACACAATCTCATGGCAAGTATTTTACATTTTACCAAATTGGTGG
>NW_015707521.1:0-247 GCF_001515625.1 Sinocyclocheilus rhinocerous
AACCTGTTGTAGGGAACTCCAACACAATATTAGGACACTTTAAAAAAAACGTAAGACCTGCTCTTAAATTTTTTTTTTATTTCTATATAAAACGTGTCATTTCTACACAAAATACATAAATAGAAATATATGTCATTATTATACATGATATAATAATGACATATTATATGAAACATATGACAGCTTGTTAGATTGACAGAGCACAGAAAAACTGTCAACAGCAAGAGTAGTTTTCTCCATGTCTTTC
>NW_015707522.1:0-247 GCF_001515625.1 Sinocyclocheilus rhinocerous
AACTTTCCAAAAATCCCTGGAATATTCCAAAAAATCCTGGAAAGTATCCAAAATTTCTGGAATATTTCCGAAATATACTGGAACATTTCCACCTTTTTGAAACCCTAATTGTAATTACATAATATTAATACAATTTTCAAAAACTGAAGTGGTTACTCTATTTTATTTATTTGTTATAATATTTATAAAACTCGCCATTTTAACTAATTGCAAAAGCTGAATAAAATTATCAAAGCCTATCGATTTA
>NW_015707523.1:0-247 GCF_001515625.1 Sinocyclocheilus rhinocerous
TTTATATTGCAATATTTTCACATTCAATCTTCAAATTAATGTAGACAGTATATTTTTAATGTTTGTTTAATGGCATCTTTTATGACTGAAGATGAGGATCACTGATACCAATACTACTGATGTCTCTAAGAAATAGTTATTTTTTCCTAATATTTAACCATTGACTATAGCAATTTAACATTACAGTATAATTGAGAGCTAGCAATTTTAACATTTATTAGACTTTAAAAAATAACAACTTCTAATT
>NW_015707524.1:0-247 GCF_001515625.1 Sinocyclocheilus rhinocerous
TCAAGAACAGGCTTGCTCTGCGGTGAGTGATGCAGGCCAAAGAGCAAGGCAGGAAGAGAAGAAGAAGAGAGTAGTTGAATCTGTAAAGTGCTTGATAGGGACTTGCAGCGGAGGCAGGCATCTAACCTATCCTAATGTGTGTGCGTGTCATGAGTGTAGAATACGAAAACACTTTTGAATAAAACGTAAATTCGTCCCCCGCGATTTTTTTGGCCAAGTCAAGTGTGTTCATAGAGGTTTCCATGGG
>NW_015707525.1:0-247 GCF_001515625.1 Sinocyclocheilus rhinocerous
TCAATCAGTTGAAGTTTCTCTTGTTTACTACTTAAAAGCTGCTTTGAAGCACACTTGACCATTAAGAATCAAGTGTATGTAAACATCTGTGAAATAACTAAATAAAAAACAATGTGCAATTTTGCAGATTTAGTGAGGTTAATGTAAACTTGTGGACACAACTCTGTGTGTGTGTGTGTGTCTTTGAACTTCTGCATTTCAAATAAATGTGTCCCTGGAGCACAAAAGCAGTGTTAAGTCGCTGGGG
>NW_015707526.1:0-247 GCF_001515625.1 Sinocyclocheilus rhinocerous
AAGAGTAATTCCTAAATTTTAGGGGTTCCTCAGGGTTCAGTGCTTGGCCTCTCCACTTCTTGTAATACACAGACTTACTGAGCTCATACACAGATATTCAATTATTATATCCTATTTACATTAATATTTATTGCTCTTAGTGCCTGAATATAAAGTATAAACGATTAAATAATGAATTAAAAAATATTAAATAAAAAATTTTAAAATGTTTATTTGATATATTTTCCTCCACCTCTGAAACAACTTT
>NW_015707527.1:0-247 GCF_001515625.1 Sinocyclocheilus rhinocerous
TTGTACATTTTTCTTTTCCTGAATTAAATACTATAGATTTTAAAGTCAAAAATATCAATGTGTCCTGACCTTGTAATGAAGAACATCATAAAAGAAGGAAAGAAAGAAGTTTAGTATGCATATTTTATTATTATTTTGTGGAAAAAAATATTTCAATAAAACTATTTCACTGCTTATTAATATTTGAAGAATTAGCAGGGGGGAAAAAACAGGAAATTATATCATACAGACTTGTCAAGGACAGTAA
>NW_015707528.1:0-247 GCF_001515625.1 Sinocyclocheilus rhinocerous
AATAAGCCTTGCATTTACCCCAGAAGACGCACTGAGAGGAATAAGTGCGGGGGTTCTGTTGTTTACCTCACAAACAGAACGCGAGCACAAGTCAGCGGAGGAGATATTTTATGCTGAGTAAGTAATGTCTCTTATTTGCATTAGATAACATGTTGTTGTGACATAAACCTGAATACATTTACTAGTTGGACTTTTCCCAAAATATAATTCCAGACTAAAATGTGTGAAATCGAGTGCAACATTTTGA
>NW_015707529.1:0-247 GCF_001515625.1 Sinocyclocheilus rhinocerous
AATATGAAAATAACTCAAACAAATTAGAGTTTGCAAATGACCCGGACACAGAAATGAAATATTAAATGCGAACTAAAATACAAACAAAAATTAAGTGAAATTAAAGGGGAAAAAATGTTTTCACATTGTTTTTATAAATCAATATACTGTCCGTATATTCTAATTTAATTAATCTCCCAAATTCCAACATCTGATTATGTCAATTTTGTAATGAATAAATTAAAAACAATTTTTAAAAGTGATTTAA
>NW_015707530.1:0-247 GCF_001515625.1 Sinocyclocheilus rhinocerous
AATATGAATAGCTTTCTGTTCAGATTATGTTCACTTTTAGTGCTTTCTTTTGTGTTGTGTGGTTTCTCTAACAAAAACCCTTGATTTCAGATAAATGCTTTTGGTGTTATTAGGTGCATTTTTCCCCCCCATGGAACCGAAATAGTGATTTGTTAATCAAATGGTTTATGTATCATCATCAAGCCCCTGTATATGTACTGTTTACAAGATGATATGTGAATATTTCCACTGTCCTTTGCCCTGGTGA
>NW_015707531.1:0-247 GCF_001515625.1 Sinocyclocheilus rhinocerous
TGATGGCCAAGGCAGGAAAGCAGCCATCATTAGATGTTACTAGGGTCCAATATGTAATAGAAAATGGATTGCTGTTTCGAAGTGTTCCTGATGGGAAAAAAGGGCAGAAACTCCAGCTGGTCATTCCAGAAATCCATCGGCAAGCTTTCTTGCAATACGCCCACGATAATCCTCTTAGTGGGCACCTGGGGAAGTTAAAAACGCTTCTTAGACTGTTGGAGACCGTATATTGGCCCAGCATTCGAGC
>NW_015707532.1:0-246 GCF_001515625.1 Sinocyclocheilus rhinocerous
GAAAGAAAGAAAGAAAGAAAGAAAGAAAGAAAGAAATGAAATGAATTGAAATGAAAAACTAAAACAAACGAAACTAACAGCAGTTATTTAAATCCTAACTGAAATCAAATAATAATTATCAAAATTAAATAATCGTTTTCGTAATCATTCTCAGCCCGTGGCAGAGCCGCCCCAGTGCAGGACTCTTTTAAAGTTCACTGTAAAAGGAATAAGGGACAATCGATGCATTGGAGGTTGAGAGGGAAA
>NW_015707533.1:0-247 GCF_001515625.1 Sinocyclocheilus rhinocerous
GAACATTTTCCCTTACTGCCATGAAATCAATTATTTAAAAAAAAATAATAGTAATAGAAAATGTTTTATTCACAATAAAAACATTTTTATAGAGGGTTCATTTGTCATTTTTGTTCTTACACAACTCATTAATTAACAATCAAAGGTGGATCAAATAAATTACATTTTGCTAGGAAGTGACGGTGTTTCCTGCGTTTGGTATTTCCCAGAGCCATGGAAAGAGAGAGTTGCGTCAACGGAAGTCCAA
>NW_015707534.1:0-247 GCF_001515625.1 Sinocyclocheilus rhinocerous
CACAGTACATATTTGTAAGGTTCAAATCCAATTCTCTCTTATTAATCCACTCTAAAACAAAATCATATGAAGGTGTGTTATTAAAAAACGACTAGATTCATCTATACTGATGACAGCTCAATCATCCATCACACAAGACAAGAAAAATGACAAAAAAAGTTACAATGGAGGAAAAATAAGACTTTGCAAGTGTTATGAAGTAACTTTTGAAGGTCATGCTGGCTTGTAAAGCCTTTGAGAAATAAAC
>NW_015707535.1:0-247 GCF_001515625.1 Sinocyclocheilus rhinocerous
AATACCATGGTCGGCAGTCAATATAGTTCAGATATGGGTTGAGGTTTTGTGCTTTTGAATAAGAGTCTGGCATGTGGGCTTCAAATAAATAGCATGGGTGATAAGCTCATCTACATGCTTAGCATGGGCGACATTTGACTCTTGAGTCAGGGGGGGCAAGAAGAAGAAGAAAAAACAAAAAAAACAAACAAACAAACAAAAAAAAAAATATATATATATATATATGAAATAAATAAATAAATAAAAG
>NW_015707536.1:0-247 GCF_001515625.1 Sinocyclocheilus rhinocerous
CAAACCTATTAATCAATGATTAAAACGCAAACCTATTATTTATTTGTTTATCTATTTATTGATTGATTGATTAAATGATTGATTGATGTTTTTATTTTTTATTTTTATCTATTTATTAATAAATGAATCAATCAGTGGCGCTGACGTCATTGTAAGGCGCGATCCCAAGGTTCACTGCGATTTTCCACTTGGTAAGTAGAAGAGTTAATTAATACAGATGGGAACAATCCTTAAATTTACGGAACAA
>NW_015707537.1:0-247 GCF_001515625.1 Sinocyclocheilus rhinocerous
AATCCCAAAAAAATGTAAGATGATTTACACAACTGTTTTCAAAATGTTTAATATAAGAATTTTTTTTGAACAGCATATCATATAGAATATTAGAATGATTTCTGAGGGATCTTGTGATAATGAAGACTGGAGTAATTGACGCTAAAAATTTAGCTTTGCCAATTGCCATGACAGGAATAAATTACATTTTAAATTATATTACGATAGAAAACAGTTATTTTACTTTTTTTTTTTACTTTTTTTTTAT
>NW_015707538.1:0-247 GCF_001515625.1 Sinocyclocheilus rhinocerous
TACTAATAAACAGCCAATATGTTAATAATAGGCATGCTAATAAAAAACTAGTTCATAGTAAGAATTGGTACCTAAACTGAAGTGTTACCATATGTTTAAACGAATGATGTATAGGCTCGTGCTGAACATATTGGCCAGGCCAATAAAACAGCAGGTTTTGAGATTGTTGCATTGGCTGACAGCCTTGTCACATAGATATTGTACTTTTTCTGTATATTTCACATTTTTAAAATAAATTTTTAGTAAA
>NW_015707539.1:0-247 GCF_001515625.1 Sinocyclocheilus rhinocerous
AAACAGCTGATAAAAACATCACAATAATCCACAAATAATCCACATTGGTCCAGTCCATCAATTAATGGATTTGAGAGAAAAAGCTGTATGTTTATGAAAACCATATTCATTATTAAAGCAATTTTAACTTCAAACCATTGTTTCTGGCTAAAATTTGAGTTTTATGTCCATACTATTGCTTTATCCAGTGATAATGCATCTCGTCTGAATCAGGAGAGAAATATGCACTGATCAAGCACTGTTTACA
>NW_015707540.1:0-247 GCF_001515625.1 Sinocyclocheilus rhinocerous
ACGCCTTACGGTGGCCTTAAAATTACACCTCTGTTGTCCTTAACTATTTGCATTGTCTCAAGTGAATGTTGGCATTGTTCGGCTCCATAATTGCTGGTAGCAGCTATATTTCTTCCTTTGTCTGTTGAATTAAAATGCACTAATGATTTACTAGTGAGAGGGTGAGATCTGCTGAAAAACTTCCACAACTCACACTCCCAATTAGGGGTCGACTGATATGTGTTTTTCAAGGCCGATGCCGATACCG
>NW_015707541.1:0-247 GCF_001515625.1 Sinocyclocheilus rhinocerous
AATTACACACTCCTATAGAATCGGGCACAAAGGTCTTTTCAGCATGAAAGCATGGTGAGAAATGTCTAGTGATAAGCCCAAAGAATAATTCGGTCTTTACGTGCATGCTAGGGTATGCATACAATGCATTCCCTATGCAATTTTTTAACCACACATACTCTGTATTCATTTGTTTGTCTACAAGGCCGTTATTTCACAGCTGAAAAACAAATGATGGAGACAGAACAACAACAAACTACTGTGGCCT
>NW_015707542.1:0-247 GCF_001515625.1 Sinocyclocheilus rhinocerous
CAGTTTCTTGAGGGAATGCAAACATCGTGTGAGCTAACAGTTTTTGGCAAACGCAATCATTTTGAGTTAACAAAAGTTTCGTGAGCAAACAACATTTCTTGAGGGAATGCAAAGGTTTCTCGTGAGAAGTCTCAGTTTTGAAAATGAATGCAAAGTTTCTCAAAGAAACGCAAAAGTTTTGTGAGCAAACAGTTTCTCGAGGGAATGCAAACTTTCGGAAGCATACACAAAGTTTCTAGTTTTAAAG
>NW_015707543.1:0-247 GCF_001515625.1 Sinocyclocheilus rhinocerous
AATTATACTTTGTTAGCTACTTTTTTTTTTTTTTGTAATCTCTGGTCGGGGCATCCCTAGTTTTAATCCAGTCCTCGTTTTTATTATAACTCTTGAATAAAATGAAGACGAAACACAGTCTACTTGCGTTGTAACCCAAATAAATAAGGTATTTTCCTTTGTTTAAAATGAATGGTTATTTTGTGCTTCATTGTGACTACCGTGACCCCCAGCCCCCCCTGCTCAAAATATGTTCCCGCGGCTATGC
>NW_015707544.1:0-247 GCF_001515625.1 Sinocyclocheilus rhinocerous
AATTTAAGTGCCAACATGAGATGGTGGCCTTTCCACAGACCCTGGTCAGGGTCTACACATGTCTAAGGCACGTAAGCATCGCTGCATGACCTTGATCATGCGAAGCGGGTTGCCCCTTTGGGGAAAACCCTTTGGTCCTGAGCCACCACTGCAAAGGTCTTACGTACAGCAAGCCAAAAGATATCACATTAGACACTGCTGAATTCAGACCCAACAGTCTCTGGAACTGTATTACAGTGAGTGACTG
>NW_015707545.1:0-247 GCF_001515625.1 Sinocyclocheilus rhinocerous
AATGTCATTGAATGTAAGAATGTATGAGGCATTAAATGCCTCACAGCTTTAAAAGAAAATAAAAAAATATTCTGATCATACTTAATACTCAAATAATTTCTGATGGACAATGGCCAGATACTGTACTATTATGTCAAGTTCTTTTTAAACAAAAAGTTTAAGATAAACTGCTCTCACCACAGGAGAAAATAACCCCACCATGGAGAAATACAGAACAGCTCAAGAACAAACCCCCCTGCAGTAAGGA
>NW_015707546.1:0-247 GCF_001515625.1 Sinocyclocheilus rhinocerous
ACCTGCTCCTGTAAGCAGAATCTGTCAGATTAGTTTAACTGTATTAACATATTTCCTCCCAAAAAAAATAAAAAATTGAAAATGCTGCATACTGGTCAAAAGTTTGGAATAATTAATTTAAAAAATATATATTTTTAAAAGAAGTCAAGCCTGAATTTATCTGATCAAATATACAGTAAAACAGTAATATTGTGATATATCGTTGCTATTTAAAGGAACTGTTTCCTATTTTAATATATTTTTAAAA
>NW_015707547.1:0-247 GCF_001515625.1 Sinocyclocheilus rhinocerous
GAGTAAATGGACTCAAAAATCCAAGTGGATCATATATGGAGCTTACAACTGACAGTAAGTCTCTTCGGGTGTGGGATCTGCACTTAACAGTGATATTGAACTTAAACATGTCATTCTCCACGCACCACAACAATCCAAGTGCTTTTTCAGGGGGAAGCCTTTCCCTGTCGAGATCCAACTCCTTTACATTCTGAGCTCTGTCTTCCTTTGGAATATGTGCAAGCACAGTGCGACTGTTACTCACCCA
>NW_015707548.1:0-247 GCF_001515625.1 Sinocyclocheilus rhinocerous
TAACGCCGTTACATGTAACTAGTTACTCCCCAACACTGGCTATAGCAAACAGACTTCGGGCGTTTTCTTTCATAATCATCATCTCGTGCTCATAGAATTAAGATGTGCCAGGCTATATCTGCAGCTGTATAAAAAACAGAATGAACTGAAACATTAAGACAATAAATAAATAATTTATGAATGATGTAGTGCTAATTGACATATCATTTATTAGAGTACAGAAACTATAAAGTATATTTTCTACCTT
>NW_015707549.1:0-247 GCF_001515625.1 Sinocyclocheilus rhinocerous
AAGAAACAGATCATTCACTTTCAGTTCACTTTACAGACCACACACTCACACACATATAAAACCCACATAAGCTCACACACAAACAGACACAAGCTCATAAAACACACTGTTGATGTTTAGAATCTCTCTCTTGCATAACTTCATTATGTTTGAGTCTATGATAAATTAGCATGTCTAAGATGAAAAATAGCTTTTAAAAATGTAAGAAATTAATCTTTACTGTATGTTGGTTTCATGCAATTTTGAA
>NW_015707550.1:0-247 GCF_001515625.1 Sinocyclocheilus rhinocerous
TCTGTGTCTAACAGCAGACGGTTTCTCATCATGTTCATCCAGGCCCTGTTTTAGGTTGCCAGTTATCTGACAGTGTGTGTGTGTGTTTCAGACGTCTCAGGGCGTTCAGCCCAAGCGCTTCAAGACTCTTCCTGAGTTGATTCAGTTGTATCTGCAGCCCAGTCAAGGCCTGGTGACCACACTGCTGTTTCCAGTGGAGAGAGAGGAAACCACAGAGGAGAGAGATTACTCTGGTACACACACACAC
>NW_015707551.1:0-247 GCF_001515625.1 Sinocyclocheilus rhinocerous
GACACACACAAACGTCCAGCAGCTCTTCACACAATAATAATAATAATGGAAGAAAATTAATACAATTTGTAATAAATTCCTGATATTATGAACAAAAAGGTATCAATATTTTTAATACAAAAAAACAAACAACTTTAAAAAATATCAATTAAATCCCAGCTGTAAACACAGGAGCAGTGTTATTTTTGTATCACTGATACTATACTACAGGTGCATCTCAATAAATTAGAATGCCGTGGAAAAGTTC
>NW_015707552.1:0-247 GCF_001515625.1 Sinocyclocheilus rhinocerous
AATAGAATAAGAAAGTGCTAGAGTTAGAGGGTCAAATAAAGGTATATATACATATCTTTAGATATGTCTTCAGAAATATAGCTTCCAATTTGTAACTTGCAACTGGTCATCTTTTTCACAAAATCCATTAAAAAACCATTATTGAGCTCTTCATCTAGTTTCTTATCAGTCATACTTATACAAGAATCACGATTTGCGAATCTCAAAAGGCACCGCTGGGATTCGAACCCAGGATCTCCTGTTTACT
>NW_015707553.1:0-247 GCF_001515625.1 Sinocyclocheilus rhinocerous
AAGCTAATTAAAAATATTGATAAAAAAAATGTGTGTTTGTGCTCAGTGGCTGCAGGTGTTTCGCGTTAACTGAGAGCTTAAAAACCATCCGTTTGAGCCCGAAACAAAAGACAGCGTGTGACTGAAGGAAAGTGCGTGATTATTGAGAGAGTGTGAAACTGGGGTTAAAAGAGAGAAAATGGGGTGAACTGCATCTGAGTGCGAAACCCCAAAAATCTAACTTCTACTGCATCAACCTGAGCAAAGC